>NC_086451.1:448542648-448842648 GCF_028390025.1 Pseudophryne corroboree
TTGTTGCGGGTTACCCTGGTGCATGTCATGACTTCTTAACCTCAGCCACTCCTCCCTCTATGACAAATTTGAAGCCAGACAAATGCCAGAGGGGTGGCAGCTGGGTAAGTGACTATATTATCGGTCCATGAAAACCAAAGACACTAACCACTATGTAACCACTACTGTATGTTCCTGAAGTGTATACCTACTTTTCATTCTATCTATATTTTTCAGGCAATGCGGGGTATGGCTGTTTTTCCTGGCTTATGACTCCATTGTCGCTTCCTGATTCCCCTACTGAACACAATTACATTCATGCAAATAAGGTCACTTTGTCAGAGATAGAAAGATATTTTGGAGTGCTAAAATTTCGGTTTCAGTGTCTTGACAAATCGGCTGCTGCTTTCTTCATAACGTGTGTTTGCAACAACATCTGCCACATGACGATTAAGAAGACAGCAAGCAGAGGAGTTAGTACCATCTGGTGACAGTTTGAGTTCAGATTTATGCCCAGATTAATCAAGCCTTGGAGAGTGATAAATTGCACAAAGATAAGGGGCCTAATTCTGAGTTGATTGCAGCAGCAAATTTGTTAGCAGTTGGGCAAAACCATGTGCACTGCAGGGGGGGCAGATATAACATGTGCAGAGAGAGTTACATTTGGGTGGGGTGTGTTCAAACTGAAATCTAAATTGCAGTGTAAAAATAAAGCAGCCAGTATTTACCCTGCGCAGAAACGAAATAACCAACCCAAATCTAACTCTGTCTGCAAATGTTATATCTGCCTCCCCCCCCCCTTCCCTGCAGTGGATAGTGGATCAAACTGGTCAGCATGGTATAATCCGCTCCATAAGGCATTATCTGTCTATATATACATAGACCATCTCTAGTGGTATGAGTCATTAAGATTATAATTGCCTTACTGTGTGTGTTTTGGGAAGGGTAGCTGAGGGGGGATGTGCTCATCCACACCAAAATCCCGCTCCGCCTCCTGCGCACCATGCCAACCACAGCCTCTTTATCCACCGCACCGCAGACAACAGCATCCTCAACACCGCCGCTGCTAAATAGGTAATCTTACCCTGCTGCCTTACTCTCTACCTAGTCCCTACTGTATGCCCTTGCTGTCCCTCTCTCTGTAACTCTCCCTGTCCCTATGTCCCTGCTGTCACTTTCCCTGTCTTTCTGTCACTCTCCATGTCCCTATGTCCCTGCTGTCACTTTCCCTATCTCTCTGTCACTCTCCCTGTCCCTATGTCCATGCTGTCACTCTCCCTGAATTTTGTCTCATACCATGTGCTATAATGTGAATTTCGGCTCATTCTTTGTGCTATAATGTGAATTTCGGCTCATTCTGTGTGCTATAATGTGAATATCGCCTCATACCATGTGTTATAATGTGAATTTCAGCTCATACCATGTGCTATAATGTGAATTTCGGCTCATTCTTTGTGCTATAATATGAATTTTGGCTCATTCTGTGAGCTATAATGTGAATATCAGCTCATACCGTGTGCTATAATGTGAATTTCGGCTCATACCGTGTGCTAGAATGTGAATTTCGGCTCATACCGTGTGCTATAATGTGAATTTCGGCTCATTCTGTGTGCTATAATGTGAATATCGGCTTATACCGTGTACTATAATGTGTATTTCGGCTCATACCGTGTGCTATAATGTGAATTTCGGCTCATACCGTGTGCTATGATGTGATTTTTGGCTCATACTGTGTGCTATAATGTGTACCATTGTTGTCCTATTACTTATGCCATCACAGGATCTATTAAAAGAAATTAGTATTTATATAAAGCAGGCATGTCCAACCTGCAGCCCTCCAGCTGTTGAGAAACTACACATCCCAGCATGTCCTGACACAGCTTTAGCATTCTCTGACAGCAATACTGTGTCAGGGCATGCTGGAATATGTAGTTTCACAACAGCTGGAGGGACGCAGGTTAGACATGCCTGATATAAAGCTTTTTTTCCTGCTAATATAAATTTTATTTAATTTTTTTCTCTCTGAAAGTGGACTGGTAGCCCAAATCTGGGCTGCCTGATTGTGCATCTGTGATCTACGAATGTGCAGATGCATGCAGGAATGGCGATTCACCAGTCTGTATCACCAGTGCGCAGGGTTCTCTCCACTAACTGGCAACATTTTATTAGTAATGGCAATAATACGAAATTTTAGAAGAGAACGGGAGGGGCCAAAAGCGGATCTTGGTGCGTGCAAGCAATCCCTTCGCCCGGGGCGCTGCGGCCTGGGGGAGCGGCCGCAGTCACCCCGCAGGCACCGCCGCCTGCCCGCTCCCTGCTCCACGGCTGCAGCAGACGCCGTGGGCTGTGTGGGTGCCCGCTGCAGCCGGCTCCAGGGACAGACACTAGAGATCACTATTGACCTCTAGTGTCTGTGCGGCGCTTCTATGGGAGAGACGTCATGACGTCTCTCCCATAAAGAGGAGCCAGCGGCCAGACGGAGCAGCAGCAGCGATCGGGAAGCAGGAGCGGGGCAGTGGTAAGTATTGTTTTTTTTTTTTTTTGTGTGTGTGTGTGCACAACTACTGGGGGGAAAGAAACAGGGCACAACTATTGGGGGCAAAGAAAGAGGTGGCACAACTACTGGGGAGAAAGAAACGGGGCACAACTACTGGGGGCAAAGAAAGAGGTGGCACAACTACTGGGGAGAAAGAAACGGGACACAACTACTGGGGGCAAAGAAAGAGGTGACACAACTACTGGGGGGAAAGAAACAGGGCACAACTACTGGGGGCAAAGAAAGAGGTGGCACAACTACTGGGGAGAAAGAAACGGGGAACAACTACTGGGGGCAAAGAAAGAGGTGGCACAACTACTGGGGGGAAAGAAACAGGGCACAACTACTGGGGGCAAAGAAAGAGGTGGCACAACTACTGGGGAGAAAGAAACGGGGCACAACTACTGGGGGCAAAGAAAGAGGTGGCACAACTACTGGGGAGAAAGAAACGGGGCACAACTACTGGGGCAAAGAAAGAGGGGGCACAACTGCTGGGGGCAAAGAAACGGGGCACAACTACTGGGGGCAAAGAAAGAGGGGGCACAACTGCTGGGGGCAAAGAAACGGGGCACTACTACAGGGGGCTAAGAAAGAGGGGGCACAACTACTGGGGGCAAAGAAATGGGGCACAACTACTGGGGGCAAAGAAAGAGGAGCACAACTGCTGGGGGCAAAGAAATGGGGCACAACTACTGGGGGCAAAAAAAGAGGGGGCACAACTACTGGGGGCAAAGAAATGGGGCACAACTACTGGGGGCAAAGAAAGAGGGGGCACAACTGCTGGGGGCAGAGAAACGGGGCACAATTACTGGGGGCAAAGCAACAGGGGGCACAACTACTGGGGGCAAAGCAACAGGAGGCACAGCGACAGGGTGTACAACTTCTGGGGGCAAATCAACTGGGGGGCACAACTACTTGGGGCAAATCTGGGGGCACAGCTACTGGGAGCATAACTGGCCACACCCCTCCCTTATGAGGCTATGCCCCTATTTTTTTGGCACGCACAAACTGTTTTGACGCGGGGGGGGGGGGGGGGGGGGGGGGCGGATCCCGACTGTTGGTATGCTAACTGCATACCCCTAAGACTGTGGTGGTGGAGATGGTGGACTCATGTGGCTGGAGGTATCCTCTGTGTGGTAGGAGTTATCACAGGTGGAGGTATTGGAGATTTAACACAAATGTCTCCTCCCTTGCAGATCCCACATCTTGAGCTGGCTGAGTATCTTGAAGAATGTTGACCTCTGATGAAATCACAGATCAGTTATGTGTAAGTCTAATCTTGTACTGTTATTAAAGTTGGTCCGATGTGTTTTTCTGTAAACATAACTAAATTTATTTAGCAATCTTTAAATGTTAGTTAGTTGTCTTGGTGTCGGCAAACTAAGGGGTCTATTTACTAAGCAGTGATAAAAGTGGAGAAGTGAGCCAGAGGAGAAGTTGCCCATGACAACCAATCAGCATTGACGTAACATTTATAATTTGCATACTATAAAAGTATACAGAGCAGCTGATTGGTTGCCATGGGCAACTTCTCCACTGGCTCACTTCCCCACTTTTATCACTGCTTAGTACATGTCCCCCTAAGACATTCACTCGGTTTGCTTTTGTGTGTTAATAGTGTTTTACACCAATATGGATGTGTGATGTCTTTAGTAACCAATGGTGGCTTCTACCTACAGTATGTGGAGGAGGGAAGCTGCTGCTGCCTTGTCCACCAGAGGAGAAAGAGAGCCCCTGTTGCAGCCACCGCTGTCCGTGTTCCGGCACCTGCATAATGAAGCTGACAGGAAACGGGACTGGCGCATACGCACAAGCAGTGGCTTGACTGCACTTACGCAAAACCATGGCTTCTATGGGCTTCTTACAGGAAGCTGTCTCTCCACCTATCACAGCCCGGTCTGGCAGTCCTGGAGGGAGGAAACACCTCCCAATGGGAGTGCCTGTAGTGTCTGTGACTGGCAGGTAGTGCTTCCAATAGGAAGTCCCTGCCAGTCACAGTGAAGCCAGTGCAGTCTCAAAGACTGCATCTGGCTTCACTGGCAGTGAGCCGGGTGGCGGATTTTATCTGGGGGGCTACAGGCCTCATAGGTAAAAACGTCACTGTTAATAACACAATTAAACCTTTATGACTTTAATAAATGTAGGCTTAAGTTTTTTTTTATCAAAAATGAGTTAGACAGAGAAGGGCTGGGAATATTCCCATCAACATGAGTAAGTGTAATTATTATTATTTTATTTTTATTTATTTTTTGTCAGCCCTGCAAACCCAGTTACACAGGTTGTTATGTACAGTATGTTGTAAGTAATTATTTTTGGAAAAAGTGGCTTGGTGGCCCATGGCAGCCAATTAGTTATATTTCTTAAAATAAACTAACACATAATGTTAACTTTGTTTGTAGTGTATTACTTACAGCAACACTTTGGGGTCTATTTACTGAGGTGGGAGTTTTTTTGTAGAAGCGGAGATGTTGCCCATAGCAACCTATCATGGCAACCAACCAGATTCCACTTAACATTTATGTAGCTACTTCTAGAAGATAATAGCTAGAATCTGAATCTCGAAGAAAAATAATGTGGGCGCTCAAGGGAATTTATAGTACAACGGCTGCTGGTTTTGTAAAAATTCAATAGCATTTATTGGTAAAAAAGAATTTTTAAGAGCAAATCAACATATATATGGCTAAGATGCCATGAGCAATAACTATTCACAGAAATAATATAAAACAAGTTACAACAATAATATAAGAATATTAAAAGTTAGTAATAATAACTGTGTCCTGGGTCCCGGGACTTTAGAAATGTTAGGGCACTATCCCTGATTTAGGTTGTTAGTTCTCTTGCATGCATGCATGTAGCTGTGATTAATAATAAGAGTTTAGTGCTAATACAGGCTTAGATGCAGGGCCGGATTGGCCATCGCCTGTACCGGGGAGGTCCCCGGTGGGCTGAGTGGCGTGCGGGGCCGCTTCTCATATGTGGCTCCGCCCCCCCATGTGTCACCCTGCGTCGCGGCCGCCAGCAGCTGCAGCAGTTATAGGGACTCGAGAGCACAGCCCCTACCTGTGGAGGCGGAGGTCCGCGCCGGCGTTTGGCAGGAGAGACTGAGCAGCAGCAGGTCCTGCAGCAGAGCCGGCCCCAGCCATAACGCAAACTGGGGCCGACTTTGACTTCTGCTGGGCACATTGGAGCAGAGCCTTACTGTAGTGCCACCACCTCCTCTCCCGGGCTCCAACCTGCAGCTTGCTATGGGGATGGTTTTTAAAAAGGGGGCGTGGTCACGGGGGGTCCGTGATTAGGCCACGCCCCCAACTTTGCCTGGGGTTAACTGATAGTCTGTGGGCCCGTAGCCTGCCTGCCTCTCTCCCTCCCTCCGTGCTGTGGAGACCTGGAGCCTCTGGAGGTAACATTTGACATATGTATGTATGAATGCATACATACATATATGAGCTTGTGTGGAGGGTGATGACTCCAGGGAACGGGGTGTGTGGTGAATGGGATGTAACAGGATGTTAGTGTGGTAACTTGGTGGGTAACAATGTTCTGTGAAGTGTCACCCCCCCCCCCAGTGTTCTGTGAAGTGTCACCCCCCAGTGTTCTGTAGTGTCACCCCCCAGTGTTCTGTGAATTGTCACCCCCCCAGTGTTCTGTGAAGTGTCACCCCCCACTGCCAGTGTTCTGTGAAGTGTCACCCCCCCCCAGTGTTCTGTGAAGTGTCACCCCCCCCCAGTGTTCTGTGAAGTGTCACCCCCCCCCAGTGTTCTGTGAAGTGTCACCCCCCCCAGTGTTCTGTGAAGTGTCACCCCCCCCCAGTGTTCTGTGAAGTGTCATCCCCCCAGTGTCCTGTGAAGTGTCACCGCCCAGTGTTCTGTGAATTGTCACCCCCCCAGTGTTCTGTGAAGTGTCACCCCCCACCGCCAGTGTTCTGTGAAGTGTCACCCCGCCCCACCGCCAGTGTTCTGTGAAGTGTCACCCCGCCCCACCCCCAGTGTTCTGTGAAGTGTCACCCCCCCAGTGTTCTGTGAAGTGTCACCCCCCCAGTGTTCTGTGAAGTGTCACCCCCCCAGTGTTCTGTGAAGTGTCACCCCCCCAGTGTTCTGTGAAGTGTCACCCCCCCAGTGTTCTGTGAAGTGTCACCCCCCCAGTGTTCTGTGAAGTGTCACCCCCCCCCAGTGTTCTGTGAAGTGTCACCCCCCCCCAGTGTTCTGTGAAGTGTCACCCCCCCCCAGTGTTCTGTGAAGTGTCACCCCCCCCCAGTGTTCTGTGAAGTGTCATCCCCCCAGTGTCCTGTGAAGTGTCACCGCCCAGTGTTCTGTGAAGTGTCACCCCCCACCGCCAGTGTTCTGTGAAGTGTCACCCCGCCCCACCGCCAGTGTTCTGTGAAGTGTCACCCCGCCCCACCCCCAGTGTTCTGTGAAGTGTCACCCCCCCAGTGTTCTGTGAAGTGTCACCCCCCCAGTGTTCTGTGAAGTGTCACCCCCCCAGTGTTCTGTGAAGTGTCACCCCCCCAGTGTTCTGTGAAGTGTCACCCCCCCAGTGTTCTGTGAAGTGTCACCCCCCCAGTGTTCTGTGAAGTGTCACCTCCCCCGTGTTCTGTGAAGTGTCACCCCCCCGTGTTCTGTGAAGTGTCACCCCCCCAGTGTTCTGTGAAGTGTCACCCCCCCCAGTGTTCTGTGAAGTGCCACCCACCCAGTCAGGGCCGGATTGGCCATTACATTTACCGGGGAGATCCCCGGTGGGCCAGGCGGTGTGAGGGGCCGCCTGCCATCTGTGGCTCCGCCCCCCACAGCATATCAACAGGGGTGGGGAACCTCCGGCCCGCGGGCCGTATACGGCCCGCGAAGCCGTTTGGTCCGGCCCACCAGCTTGTCAGTGAGACACGCTGCCGCTCAGTCGGGCGGCAGCGTGTCTCAGCTGTCAGCACAGGGAGACGGAGGAGAGCGCGGCTGTGTCGAGTGGGACCAGCGGCGTGTAGAACTTCAAACCAGCCGCCGGTCCGTGAGCCAATCAGAGCTCGCGGACCGGCAGCCAATCAGGAGCCGCGGCTGCCGGTCCGCGAGCTCTGATTGGCTCTCGAACCGGCGGCTGGTTTGAAGTACTACACGGCGCCTCCGCTCCCACCCGACAGCCGCGCTCTCCTCCGTCTCTCAGGTAAGCAGCACGGAGGGGAGGGCAACTGCATACCTGGCACCGTGGGGGGCATCTGTATACCTGGCACTGTGGGGGCATCTGCATACCTGGCACTGTGGGGGCATCTGCATACCTGGCACTGTGGGGGCATCTGCATACCTGGCACTGTGGGGGACATTTGTATACCTGGCACTGTGGGGGGCATCTGTATACCTTGCACTGTGGGGGCATCTGCTTACCTGTCACTGTGGGGGCATCTGCATACCTGGCACTGTGGGGGGCATCTGTATACCTGGCACTGTGGGGCATTTGCATACCTGGCACTGTGGGGGCATTTGTATACCTGGCACTGTGGGGGGCATCTGTACACCTGGCACTGTGGGGGCATCTGTATACCTGGCACTGTGAGGGCATTTGCATACCTGGCACTGTGGGGGCATCTGTATACCTGGCACTGTGGGGGGCATCTGTATACCTGGCACTGTGGGGGGCATTTGTACACCTGGCACTGTGGGGGCATCTGTATACCTGGCACTGTGGGGGGCATCTGCATACCTGGCACTGTGGGGGCATCTGCATACCTGGCACTGTGGGGGCATTTGTATACCTGGCACTGTGGGGGGCATTTGTACACCTGGCACTGTGGGGGCATCTGCATACCTGGCACTGTGGGTGCATCTGCATACCTGGCACTGTGGGGGCATCTGCATACCTGGCACTGTGGGGGCATTTGTATACCTGGCACTGTGGGGGGCATTTGTACACCTGGCACTGTGGGGGCATCTGTATACCTGGCACTGTGGGGGGCATTTGTATACCTGGCACTGTGGGGGGCATCTGCATACCTGGCACTGTGGGGGCATCTGCATACCTGGCACTGTGGGGGCATTTGTATACCTGGCACTGTGGGGGGCATTTGTACACCTGGCACTGTGGGGGCATCTGCATACCTGGCACTGTGGGTGCATCTGCATACCTGGCACTGTGGGGGCATCTGCATACCTGGCACTGTGGGGGCATTTGTATACCTGGCACTGTGGGGGGCATTTGTACACCTGGCACTGTGGGGGCATCTGTATACCTGGCACTGTGGGGGGCATTTGTATACCTGGCACTGTGGGGGCAATTGTGGATCTGGCACCGCACTATGGGGGGCATATGTGTATCACGTCCCATTTTAACTGGCCACACCCATTTTTTTGGCGCGTGCGCGCCTCCGGCGCGCACACACAGTACCTCTAAGGGGCAGACCTACTGGGGGGCAGGGTAATTTTTTAAGTTGAGAATTTTTGTATGGCCCCCGAAGGATTTTATAAATATCCAAATGGCCCTCGGTAGAAAAAAGGTTCCCCACCCCTGCTCTAGAAGAAGGTTGCGCTACCCGGGAGGGGAGGTAAAAAGGTGGAGGTGCGCGCGCCGCAAGCGCCAGTGATGTCACGCACCTCAAAGGAAGAACGGGTGCGTCCAGCAGCCTGCTCTCCGCTCCCTGGGCCGCTGGCAGCCTGTGGTGAGAGGAGGGGACATCGGGGCTGGTCAGGAGAAAAAGTCTGCTTGCACTGTTATTGACATCTGCTGCAGTCAGTCTTTAAAATAAAAAAAAATGTCCTGCAGCTTACAGGACATTTTTTTTTTTAAAGACTGATAGGGGGACATGGAGATCTGCATGGGGGGGGGGGGGAAGGAAGGAGATATTACATAGGACGGGGAGGAAGGTTATTTAGTGCTGGGGGAGATGATCTAATGGGGATATTCTGTTCTAGGGAGAGATGATCTGCAGGGAGTTTGGGGGTGGGTTTGCTATTCTGTGCTAGGGAGAGATGATCTCTCTGAGGGGGCTATTGCCAAAGGTCAGTGCTCGAAGTGGTCAGTGCTCGAAGTGGTCAGTGCTCGAAGTGGTCAGTGCTCGAAGTGGTCAGTGCTCGAAGTGGGCTGGTATACAAGCACTTCTTTGAGCACTGAGTTTGAAGAACCCCGCCGCAGCATTGCGCTCTCCCTCCTGTGACTGCAGCGCTACTATTTCAAATCTGCTGCGGACCGAAAGCCAATCAGGAGCAGCCACGCGGCTGCTCCTGATTGGCTGCCGGTCTGCGGCAGATTTGAAATAGTAGCGCCGTGGTCATAGGAGCACAGCGCCGCACCAAAGGCTGCCGCCCTCAGCCTCCTCGCCGCCACCCTCAGTCCTTCTCTGCCAACTCCCACAGTCTCCTCTTCCGCACCATCTACGAGGCCCACAGCCTCCTCCACCTTGCGCCGACCACAGCCTCCTCATCTACCGCACCGCAGACCACAGCCTCCTCAACACCACCGCTGCTAAATAGGTAATCTTACCCTGCTGCCTTTTTCTCTTCTTAGTCCCTACTGTATGCCCTGCTGTCCCTCTCTGTCACTCTCCCTGTCCCTATGTCCCTGCTATCACTTTCCCTGTCCCTCTGTCACTCTCCCTATTCCTATGTCTCTGCTGTCACTTTCCCTGTCCCTGCTGTCACTCTCAATGTCTCTGCTGTCACTTCCGCTGTCCCTCTGTCACTCTCCCTGTCCCTATGTCCCTGCTGTCACTCTCCTTGAATTTTGTCTCATACCATGTTTCATAATGTGAATTTCGGTTCATACTGTGTGCTATAATGTGAATTTCGGCTCATTCTGTGTGCTATAATGTGAATTTCGGCTCATTCTGTGTGCTATAATGTGAATTTCGGCTCATACTGTGTGGTATAATGTGAATTTTGGCTCATACTGTGTGGTATAATGTGAATTTCGGCTCATACTGTGTGCTATAATGTGAATTTTGGCTCATACTGTGTGCTATAATGTGAATTTCGGCTCATACTGTGTGCTATAATGTGAATTTTACGAGGCTGAAGTTAGCTTCTTATTCGGCCAGCTTCTTATTCACTTCTTATTCAAGCTCCAACTTCTTATTCACTTCTTATTCGAACTCCAGCTTCTTATTCAGATCATTCAGTTTCGCAAGGGTTAATGAGTCTTCTGTCACAAATTTGACCCCTGAAATCAACAGAGAGTGGTCACTTGCATGTGACCCACTTGTATTTTGCCTGGCCCAACGCTGTTTTGGGCATGAAATACACTGGCAAAGTGGGCACACACACCATGTTTTGCTATTTTGAATAAGTAGCTGTAGTTTTGCAAGGGTTAACCAGTCTTGGGCCACAAATTTGACACCTGAAATCAACAGAGGGTGGTCACTTACATATGACCCACTTGTATTTTGCTTGGCCCAACGCTGTTTTGGGCATGAAATACACTGGCAAAGTGGGCACACACACCATGTTTTACCATTTTGAATAAGTAGCTGTAGTTTTGCAAGGGTTAACCAGTCTTGGGCAACAAATTTGACACCTGAAATACACAGAGGGTGGTCACTTACATATGACCCACTTGTATTTTGCTTGGCCCAACGCTGTTTTGGGCATGAAATACACTGGCAAAGTGGGCACACACACCATGTTTTGCTATTTTGAATAAGTAGCTGTAGTTTTGCAAGGGTTAACCAGTCTTGGGCCACAAATCTGACACCTGAAATCAACAGAGGGTGGTCACGTACATATGACGCAGTTGTATTTTGCTTGGCCCAACGCTGTTTTGGGCATGAAATACACTGGCAAAGTGGGCACACACACCATATTTTGCCATTTTGAATAAGTTTGAATAAGTAGCTGTAGTTTAGCAAGGGTTAACTAGTCTTGGGCCACAAATTTGACCCCCAAAAACAACAGAGGGTGGTCACTTGCATGTGACCCACTTGTATTTTGCCTGGCCCAACGCTGTTTTGGGCATGAAATACACTGGCAAAGTGGGCACACACACCATATTTTACCATTTTGAATAAGTAGCTGTAGTTTTGCAAGGGTTAACCAGTCTTGGGCCACAAATTTGACACCTGAAATACACAGAGGGTGGTCACTTACATATGACCCACTTGTATTTTGCTTGGCCCAACGCTGTTTTGGGCATGAAATACACTGGCAAAGTGGGCACACACACCATGTTTTGCTATTTTGAATAAGTAGCTGTAGTTTTGCAAGGGTTAACCAGTCTTGGGCCACAAATTTGACACCTGAAATCAACAGAGGGTGGTCACTTACATATGACCCACTTGTATTTTGCTTGGCCCAACGCTGTTTTGGGCATGAAATACACTGGCAAAGTGGGCACACACACCATGTTTTGCTATTTTGAATAAGTAGCTGTAGTTTTGCAAGGGTTAACTAGTCTTGGGCCACAAATTTGACACCTGAAATCAACAGAGGGTGGTCACTTACATATGACGCAGTTGTATTTTGCTTGGCCCAACGCTGTTTTGGGCATGAAATACACTGGCAAAGTGGGCACACACACCATGTTTTGCTATTTTGAATAAGTAGCTGTAGTTTTGCAAGGGTTAACCAGTCTTGGGCCACAAATTTGACACCTGAAATCAACAGAGGGTGGTCACTTACATATGACGCAGTTGTATTTTGCTTGGCCCAACGCTGTTTTGGGCATGAAATACACTGGCAAAGTGGGCACACACACCATATTTTGCCATTTTGAATAAGTTTGAATAAGTAGCTGTAGTTTAGCAAGGGTTAACTAGTCTTGGGCCACAAATTTGACCCC
This sequence comes from Pseudophryne corroboree, assembly GCF_028390025.1. Classification (NCBI taxonomy): domain Eukaryota; kingdom Metazoa; phylum Chordata; class Amphibia; order Anura; family Myobatrachidae; genus Pseudophryne; species Pseudophryne corroboree. The sequence continues at coordinate 448,554,908 of NC_086451.1, forward strand.
CAAAAACAACAGAGGGTGGTCACTTGCATGTGACCCACTTGTATTTTGCCTGGCCCAACGCTGTTTTGGGCATGAAATACACTGGCAAAGTGGGCACACACACCATATTTTACCATTTTGAATAAGTAGCTGTAATTTTGCAAGGGTTAACCAGTCTTGGGCCACAAATCTGACACCTGAAATCAACAGAGGGGGGTCACGTACATATGACGCAGTTGTATTTTGCTTGGCCCAACGCTGTTTTGGGCATGAAATACACTGGCAAAGTGGGCACACACACCATATTTTACCATTTTGAATAAGTAGCTGTAGTTTTGCAAGGGTTAACCAGTCTTGGGCCACAAATCTGACACCTGAAATCAACAGAGGGTGGTCACTTACATATGACCCACTTGTATTTTGCTTGGCCCAACGCTGTTTTGGGCATGAAATACACTGGCAAAGTGGGCACACACACCATATTTTACCATTTTGAATAAGTAGCTGTAGTTTTGCAAGGGTTAACCAGTCTTGGGCCACAAATTTGACACCTGAAATCAACAGAGGGTGGTCACTTACATATGACCCACTTGTATTTTGCTTGGCCCAACGCTGTTTTGGGCATGAAATACACTGGCAAAGTGGGCACACACACCATGTTTTGCTATTTTGAATAAGTAGCTGTAGTTTTGCAAGGGTTAACTAGTCTTGGGCCACAAATTTGACACCTGAAATCAACAGAGGGTGGTCACTTACATATGACGCAGTTGTATTTTGCTTGGCCCAACGCTGTTTTGGGCATGAAATACACTGGCAAAGTGGGCACACACACCATGTTTTGCTATTTTGAATAAGTAGCTGTAGTTTTGCAAGGGTTAACTAGTCTTGGGCCACAAATTTGACCCCCAAAAACAACAGAGGGTGGTCACTTGCATGTGACCCACTTGTATTTTGCCTGGCCCAACGCTGTTTTGGGCATGAAATACACTGGCAAAGTGGGCACACACACCATATTTTACCATTTTGAATAAGTAGCTGTAGTTTTGCAAGGGTTAACCAGTCTTGGGCCACAAATCTGACACCTGAAATCAACAGAGGGTGGTCACTTACATATGACCCACTTGTATTTTGCTTGGCCCAACGCTGTTTTGGGCATGAAATACACTGGCAAAGTGGGCACACACACCATGTTTTGCTATTTTGAATAAGTAGCTGTAGTTTTGCAAGGGTTAACCAGTCTTGGGCCACAAATTTGACACCTGAAATCAACAGAGGGTGGTCACTTACATATGACGCAGTTGTATTTTGCTTGGCCCAACGCTGTTTTGGGCATGAAATACACTGGCAAAGTGGGCACACACACCATATTTTGCCATTTTGAATAAGTTTGAATAAGTAGCTGTAGTTTAGCAAGGGTTAACTAGTCTTGGGCCACAAATTTGACCCCCAAAAACAACAGAGGGTGGTCACTTGCATGTGACCCACTTGTATTTTGCCTGGCCCAACGCTGTTTTGGGCATGAAATACACTGGCAAAGTGGGCACACACACCATATTTTACCATTTTGAATAAGTAGCTGTAGTTTTGCAAGGGTTAACCAGTCTTGGGCCACAAATCTGACACCTGAAATCAACAGAGGGTGGTCACGTACATATGACGCAGTTGTATTTTGCTTGGCCCAACGCTGTTTTGGGCATGAAATACACTGGCAAAGTGGGCACACACACCATATTTTACCATTTTGAATAAGTAGCTGTAGTTTTGCAAGGGTTAACCAGTCTTGGGCCACAAATCTGACACCTGAAATCAACAGAGGGTGGTCACGTACATATGACGCAGTTGTATTTTGCTTGGCCCAACGCTGTTTTGGGCATGAAATACACTGGCAAAGTGGGCACACACACCATATTTTACCATTTTGAATAAGTAGCTGTAGTTTTGCAAGGGTTAACCAGTCTTGGGCCACAAATCTGACACCTGAAATCAACAGAGGGTGGTCACTTACATATGACCCACTTGTATTTTGCTTGGCCCAACGCTGTTTTGGGCATGAAATACACTGGCAAAGTGGGCACACACACCATGTTTTGCTATTTTGAATAAGTAGCTGTAGTTTTGCAAGGGTTAACCAGTCTTGGGCCACAAATTTGACACCTGAAATCAACAGAGGGTGGTCACTTACATATGACCCACTTGTATTTTGCTTGGCCCAACGCTGTTTTGGGCATGAAATACACTGGCAAAGTGGGCACACACACCATGTTTTGCTATTTTGAATAAGTAGCTGTAGTTTTGCAAGGGTTAACCAGTCTTGGGCCACAAATTTGACACCTGAAATCAACAGAGGGTGGTCACTTACATATGACGCAGTTGTATTTTGCTTGGCCCAACGCTGTTTTGGGCATGAAATACACTGGCAAAGTGGGCACACACACCATGTTTTGCTATTTTGAATAAGTAGCTGTAGTTTTGCAAGGGTTAACCAGTCTTGGGCCACAAATTTGACACCTGAAATCAACAGAGGGTGGTCACTTACATATGACGCAGTTGTATTTTGCTTGGCCCAACGCTGTTTTGGGCATGAAATACACTGGCAAAGTGGGCACACACACCATGTTTTGCCATTTTGAATAAGTTTGAATAAGTAGCTGTAGTTTAGCAAGGGTTAACTAGTCTTGGGCCACAAATTTGACCCCCAAAAACAACAGAGGGTGGTCACTTGCATGTGACCCACTTGTATTTTGCCTGGCCCAACGCTGTTTTGGGCATGAAATACACTGGCAAAGTGGGCACACACACCATATTTTACCATTTTGAATAAGTAGCTGTAGTTTTGCAAGGGTTAACCAGTCTTGGGCCACAAATCTGACACCTGAAATCAACAGAGGGTGGTCACGTACATATGACGCAGTTGTATTTTGCTTGGCCCAACGCTGTTTTGGGCATGAAATACACTGGCAAAGTGGGCACACACACCATATTTTACCATTTTGAATAAGTAGCTGTAGTTTTGCAAGGGTTAACCAGTCTTGGGCCACAAATCTGACACCTGAAATCAACAGAGGGTGGTCACGTACATATGACGCAGTTGTATTTTGCTTGGCCCAACGCTGTTTTGGGCATGAAATACACTGGCAAAGTGGGCACACACACCATATTTTACCATTTTGAATAAGTAGCTGTAGTTTTGCAAGGGTTAACCAGTCTTGGGCCACAAATTTGACACCTGAAATCAACAGAGGGTGGTCACTTACATATGACGCAGTTGTATTTTGCTTGGCCCAACGCTGTTTTGGGCATGAAATACACTGGCAAAGTGGGCACACACACCATATTTTGCCATTTTGAATAAGTTTGAATAAGTAGCTGTAGTTTAGCAAGGGTTAACTAGTCTTGGGCCACAAATTTGACCCCCAAAAACAACAGAGGGTGGTCACTTGCATGTGACCCACTTGTATTTTGCCTGGCCCAACGCTGTTTTGGGCATGAAATACACTGGCAAAGTGGGCACACACACCATATTTTACCATTTTGAATAAGTAGCTGTAGTTTTGCAAGGGTTAACCAGTCTTGGGCCACAAATCTGACACCTGAAATCAACAGAGGGTGGTCACGTACATATGACGCAGTTGTATTTTGCTTGGCCCAACGCTGTTTTGGGCATGAAATACACTGGCAAAGTGGGCACACACACCATATTTTGCCATTTTGAATAAGTTTGAATAAGTAGCTGTAGTTTAGCAAGGGTTAACTAGTCTTGGGCCACAAATTTGACCCCCAAAAACAACAGAGGGTGGTCACTTGCATGTGACCCACTTGTATTTTGCCTGGCCCAACGCTGTTTTGGGCATGAAATACACTGGCAAAGTGGGCACACACACCATGTTTTGCTATTTTGAATAAGTAGCTGTAGTTTTGCAAGGGTTAACCAGTCTTGGGCCACAAATTTGACACCTGAAATCAACAGAGGGTGGTCACTTACATATGACGCAGTTGTATTTTGCTTGGCCCAACGCTGTTTTGGGCATGAAATACACTGGCAAAGTGGGCACACACACACCATATTTTGCCATTTTGAATAAGTTTGAATAAGTAGCTGTAGTTTAGCAAGGGTTAACTAGTCTTGGGCCACAAATTTGACCCCCAAAAACAACAGAGGGTGGTCACTTGCATGTGACCCACTTGTATTTTGCCTGGCCCAACGCTGTTTTGGGCATGAAATACACTGGCAAAGTGGGCACACACACCATATTTTACCATTTTGAATAAGTAGCTGTAGTTTTGCAAGGGTTAACCAGTCTTGGGCCACAAATCTGACACCTGAAATCAACAGAGGGTGGTCACGTACATATGACGCAGTTGTATTTTGCTTGGCCCAACGCTGTTTTGGGCATGAAATACACTGGCAAAGTGGGCACACACACCATATTTTGCCATTTTGAATAAGTTTGAATAAGTAGCTGTAGTTTAGCAAGGGTTAACTAGTCTTGGGCCACAAATTTGACCCCCAAAAACAACAGAGGGTGGTCACTTGCATGTGACCCACTTGTATTTTGCCTGGCCCAACGCTGTTTTGGGCATGAAATACACTGGCAAAGTGGGCACACACACCATGTTTTGCTATTTTGAATAAGTAGCTGTAGTTTTGCAAGGGTTAACCAGTCTTGGGCCACAAATTTGACACCTGAAATCAACAGAGGGTGGTCACTTACATATGACCCACTTGTATTTTGCTTGGCCCAACGCTGTTTTGGGCATGAAATACACTGGCAAAGTGGGCACACACACCATGTTTTGCTATTTTGAATAAGTAGCTGTAGTTTTGCAAGGGTTAACCAGTCTTGGGCCACAAATTTGACACCTGAAATCAACAGAGGGTGGTCACTTACATATGACCCACTTGTATTTTGCTTGGCCCAACGCTGTTTTGGGCATGACATACACTGGCAAAGTGGGCACACACACCATGTTTTGCTATTTTGAATAAGTAGCTGTAGTTTTGCAAGGGTTAACCAGTCTTGGGCCACAAATTTGACACTTGAAATCAACAGAGGGTGGTCACTTACATATGACGCAGTTGTATTTTGCTTGGCCCAACGCTGTTTTGGGCATGAAATACACTGGCAAAGTGGGCACACACACCATGTTTTGCTATTTTGAATAAGTAGCTGTAGTTTTGCAAGGGTTAACTAGTCTTGGGCCACAAATCTGACACCTGAAATGAATTGCTTGTGGTATAAACTGCATTCATCTTTACTTTTCCAATAATACCCCTTGGGCATTACAAATAATAACTTACATTCAGAATTATGAGTAAAATGTGATGCTTCTGAAATTCATATTTTATGCCATTGAGTCACTCAGAATTGAAATAACTATTATTTAATAGATGAATGGTGCATAACAAAAATGAAAAATTAAATAGTATAAAAGTTGTGCAAAACAGGAAGATCTATTCACAAATATCTAAAATAAATAAGAAAATATTAACAAAACAAAATAATTTACTACATTCTAAGTGATCACACAGGACTATAGAAATAGCCCCGATAGCAGCCCGCTGCAGTTAACATGGATCTATAGCCTGTTTGTGGGTTGTCTTCACTATGTTAACACATAGGTACGGTATCTTATCCCAGATTCTTGGTGTTAACTCTCAAAAACAAATAATTTACTGCATGAGAAAAGAGGCACCCTTTTTCACTATGGTAAATTAACAGTGCAAATTGAATTACTCCCTTAATTTGGTATGTACAAGCAGTTGTTGTTTGTCTCTTGTCTCTCTAAGAAATTCTTCCATGTCATCTTTCTCTGTAAAAGTGAATATAAAATGCTGGCGACAGTCATCTGCCTCATTATCAAAATTCTGGTCATTCTGATAATTTTTAATGCAATCTTCTGCATCGCTTTTGGTCATTGACAGTAGTGATGGTATAAAAACTTGACCTGCAAATGTATGTTTATGGTCTTCCACCCATTTCTGTGCAGCAATCATGTCTTTTAATATTGCAGGTTCCTACAAAATAAACAATATTTAAACAATAAAAATGAACATTCTAAATATTTTATACCTGTATACCATAACAATGTGTTTGAATGTACAAAACATATACATTTTTGGTTTTTAACTGTTATACAGTTATTCAAATATGAGCATGTTGATTTTAAAATTATTGCATATTTATAGAATTAATAAATGGTTTGTTTTTTTATATATTTATCATGGACATGTAAAACAAGTTAAATTTTTAAAGAATAATCATTTTTACTTTGTAATTTAAAATTTTGTTTATTTGTTAATGAGGGTGCTTATCCTGACTCCAGATTTGGGTCTGCTTCCAAGATTATTTGTTGGAAACTGTTCCATGCACTTGAACAAACAGTATGCATTGTACAATACAATGCAGGCATGCTCCTGGTATGTGGCATCACTAGGGGTGTTCAGGACGCTCACGGCCAGGGGTTAAAGTGAGCAGGAACTGGGCGGAACTGCGTTCCGTCAGTTCCACTTGGAGACGGAACGCAGTTCCGCCTCCTCCGGCTCACCTCACCCGATGTGTCCCGGTGACGCACAGGGAAATGCTGGGCGCCTGCTGCGATTGTGTTATCAGCTGTGCCCGGCTCACCCTGCATAGTGGAAGCCGGCGGCAGGAGCTCAGTACTGCTTCTGGCTCCCGGCTCAGTGCGCACTATGAGAGAGACGTCATGATGTCTCTCTCATAGTGCTGGAGAGCAGGACGCCAGGAGATCACAGCGTTCGGACGCGGGTGTGGTGCTTCATAAGTATGGTGTTTTTTTTATTTTTAAACATGTGTGACTGTACAGCGCATCTACTGGGGCAAGCTACAGGGGGGCCAAACTACTGGGTGCAAGCTACAGGGGGCAAGCTACAGGGGGCCAAACTACTGGGGCAAGCTACAGGGTGCCAAACTACTGGGGTAAGCTACAGGGTGCCAAACTACTGGGGTAAGCTACAGGCGACCAAACTACTGGGGTAAGCTACAGGGGGGCCAAACTACTGGGGCAAGCTACAAGGGGCTAAACTACATTGGGCTAACTACAGGGGCACATTACTACTGGGGACATAACTACAGGGGCATATTAGTACTGGGGGCTAAACTACAGGGGGGCTAAACTACAGGGGGGCTAAACTACAGGGGGGCATAACTACTGGGGGCAAACTACATGGGGCTAAACTACTGGTGCATTAATACTGGGGGCAGGGCCGAAACTAGGATTTTCGGCACCCGGGGCAAGGTAGTAATTAACCCACCACACACACACACACACACACACACACACACACACACACACACACACACACACACACACACTAAAATACATACATTAACAACACCAAAAATTACAAAACTACGCCACACAGTAGTGCACCCTTAATCTCATTACACTGCACAATAGTGCCCTTCATTAACAAGTGTATCTATAAATATATATGTATATACACATATACATTGGTAAGATGTCCGGCACTTCAACAAACAGAGACTTCACGCCCGGTGCCCTCACAGCCAAATGGGCTATAGAACCATTGCAGAGAAGCGGCACTCAAAGCATTGTAAATACAGGTAAATAAATTGCCACAATTCGTAGGAATAGATCAACGTTTCAGTTCATTAGAATTAGTCGTCAGGATACAAACAGAACGAAAAATCGCTCACCTTAAATGCCCCACCGCTGTGAATGATTCTCCCACCCGCCAGACGCCATAGCGGGACGCTTCACGATGACGTAGCAGCTATCCGCCGTCATGTCCACCCAAACCCCATCACCATAGTGACCAGTTAAACAAATCAGATAGCTGCAGTACAACACAGGATGTATGTCATGAAACATTACAGTACTAGAATTCCGTATGCCACATAGCAATACATAATAATTACCTAGATCACTCATACAAAAAAGCACTAGTGTAGATAGATAAAATCTAGATAAAGTATGAATATAGCTATATAGAAGGGTCTGACCCTCCTACAGTATATAACTATATTTATACTTTATCTAGATTTTATCTATCTTCACTAGTGCTTTTTTGTATGAGTGATCTAGGTAATTATTATGTATTGCTATGTGGCATATGGAATATATATATATATATCACACAGAAAATAAATAACTAAAAATATATAAATAACACCTCCACTCACCACTGGAGTAGACAGTAGAGAGTGGAGTCTGGCCCTTTGCCTCCATGCATTGAGGCCAGCGTTTGCGGCATGGAGCGGGTGCCGGATGTCAGGGGCAACAGGTGTCGATGCACGCACAGCCGCCGCCAGGGCTCTGTGCCGCATCTATTATCCAGTGACGATGTGGGAGGCAGGAGGTGCTGCCGGGCGGGAGAGCAGAGGACACCGAGCAGTGGCGGGTCAGCTGCGGGAGGCAATCGCAGGGGATGGAAGTGAAGCAGCGGTCATAGGAGCAAGGCAGCTTTTGCCGCGCCCCCTGAACTCCCGCGCCCGGGGCACATGACCCCTTAGCCCCCCCCCAGTTACGGCCGTGCTGGGGGCTAAACTACATGGGGCAAACTACATGAGGACTAAACTACAGGTGCTAAACTACTGGAGGCATTACCACTGGGAGGCTAAACTAAAGTGGGGGTAAACTACTGGGGTCATAACTGCAGGTGCATTACCACTGGGAGCATAACTACAGGGTGCTAAATGACTGGGGGCATTACTACAGGCGACATTACTAATGGGGGCACTACTAATGAGGGCATTGTAAAGGGTGCACTTCATAAGGGGCATCACTCCTGGGGACATAAAGGGGCACTACTACCTACTACTGGGGGCATTGCAGACTGGACACCGAAGTATCGACGCAGGCAGCATGTTTTTGCACATACAAGTTCACAGCCGTCAGCAGATACACAGCCCAAAAAAGGCCATGACATGCTTGCATTTTCCCAACCACTCCCCATTCACGAACTCACCATGCACATTTTGAAATGGTCTCTTTCAGTCAATCACTTTGCAAAGAAAAACTCATTTCAAGTGGGATCGCAGCGGCATTTTTGCACATTGCAATCACAGCACATGCACAGTCTGCCGATAATATCTCAGTTGCATGACAATTGGCCATTTCGTACAAACATGAATTAAGCTCTAAGGGATCTATTTACTAAGCCTTGGATGTAGTTAAAGTAGATGGAGATAAAGTACCAGCCAGTCAGTTACTAACTCCCATGCTACAGGCTTTGCTTGAAAAATGACAGTTAGGAGGTGGTTATATCCGTTCACTTTATTTCTCCTCAGAATGTCATAGCTATAAGGTCCTAGTTGAGTTATGATATTACTAGCAAATTTGGGGAGGATTGGATTAGACATGAAAATATGAAAATTGTCAATATTCATTTACCTGCACAATATTCAATGAAGAATCATCAAGACGAACCATGATCACATGACCTACAGTGACTCCTGGCACAAGAACTTCTTTTGTAAGCTGTGTGGAAGATGTTTCAATTCCTTTTCCAGGATGTTTAAATTCTTTTATTCCATCATAGCAGTGCCAGGACTCATCACTTGTTAGTTTGAAGAAGCAAACAAAATGTTCTCCAACATTGTAGGTTACTGCTACTGGTTTATAGCTATGTAGGGAACATATACTATATTTTAGTTTTTAAAAAAATATTTTTATCTTTAATATAGTCTGCATGTTATTTATTCAATGTAAACAGTAACTGACCTTCTTCCAGAAACTGTCACAACAGATGGAAGTGTAGTATGATTAGAGGGACAGGTCAAAGGATTATTTCTGGGCTTTTTCACAACAGTAACAAACAACATGCATGGTAAACCATGTTTGAATTCTCTTCTTGAAAACGTTCTTAACCCGTCACAAGTACTTGTTCCGCTGGTAACATAAAAGATATTCATGATATAATGTTTTCATGTATATGGATTATGCTTAATATATATTTTTGCTATGCTTTTTACATTTTTGTCAACAATAATATATAACTATCAATATTAAATAGTAGTCCTTCTTCATAAAGTTGGAAGTAGGTAAAAAGATGCCAGCTATCTAACAGTGACCGTAGTAGGAAACTCTGTTAAAACTTAAAAGCACTAATTGCAGAATTTTTCAACCAGCAATTTAGAGGATCCAAGGCACCATGGATTTACTGTGGTAAGATCAAATTAAACTAACATTTTAGCCACGCTCTCTCCATATGGATCCACGATTCCTGGTATCTCTTTATCCTGTTCACTTCATAGGGAAATGGATGTAATGTTGGTGATCTACCCACTCTTCTGGGGGTGTGGCGGAATACCATAAAAATCTCCAGCACCTTCAGGATGGTAAACATTAGAGATGCGCGGGTTCGGATTTATTCGGTTCTTTATGTCAGAATTATTACCATTTCTTATTTTCTGGATTTTTCTTATTGGTTAACCAAAACACATGATGTCCAACAGCCAGTAAGGATATTCATGTAAATCTGAGTAAATCCAAGTAAAACCAAACCCGCTCATCTCTAGTAAATATGTGGTTAATATCTGCAATCCGTTTGCGTAAAATAAAAAACAAAACCCAAGAATGAAACTACCACTTTAACTTTGTACAAAAATTTTCTTTACCGTTTTCTTTTGCAATTGCTTATATATTCATCTGTCCAAGCATTAAGTACAGTTTGAATGTTCCCAAGGTCTTCACAACTGAGGAAAATATCAGAATGTTATTAAAAAAATTTATTTTTATTATGTGTACATTTTAAAAATCCTTTTCTCCTACCGGTAAATCCTTTTCTCCTAGTCCGTAGAGTATGCTGGGGACTCCAAAAGGACCATGGGGTATAGATGGATCCGCTGGAGCTTGGGCACACTATAAAGACTAAAACTGGGTGTGAACTGGCTCCTCCCTCTATGCCCCTCCTCCAGATCTCAGTTAGAAAACTGTGCCCAGGAGAGATGGACATTTCGAGGAAAGAATTTATAAGTTAAACACAGCGAGTGTTAGACCAGCTCACACCACGAACATACCACAAGATATGGCCTTCAACAGAATACCAGCCCACGATATGAAACCCATACAGCCATATGCTGAGAGAATATGTAACACAACCAGGGTGTCAACCCAACCACCAATAAGATAGCACATGCCAAGGCATGAACAATGTCGGTAACAGCCTGAAAATTAAGAAATACCACAAAGTGTCACCAAAACCAATACTGCAGACATAGCACGCACTGGGACGGGCGCCCAGCATCCTCTACGGACTAGGAGAAAAGGATTTACCGGTAGGTACTAAAATCCTATTTTCTCTTACGTCCTAGAGGATGCTGTGGACTCCAAAAGGACCATGGGGTCTATACCAAAGGGCTGGAGAGTGCGGACGACTCTGCAGCACCAAATGAGCATACATGAGGTCCCCATCAGCCAGGGTATTAAACTTGTAGAGCTTAGCAAAGGTGTTTGAAACCCAACCAAGTAGGCGCTCTGCAAAGTTAACACGCCGAGGGCTCTTGTGAGACAACCGCCTTGCAGTCACCCAAAGGGGAAAAGCAGGACTACTCCCCAAGAGAGAAAATCTTTCATTACCATTAATAAAGGTTCCAATCAGTGAGACACAAGAAACCTCAACACCACGTCAAGATCCCACTGTGCCAATAGGGCACAAAGGAGGTCGGATGTGCAGTACTCATTTCCCGAAAGTCCAAACTTCCGGAAAGGTGGCCTATTTTTTTTTTCTTTTAACTGAAAAGTTATAAGGCCAAAACTGCCCTGAAAACCAAATAGTGTGGTAAGGCTATTCCGGTACTTCTTTTCTAGCCTGAAGAAGTGTGTAAATGACCACCCTGAGAATACCCATTCGGACTAGGATAAGGCATACAACCGCCCCGCCGTCAAATGCAGCCGCGGTAAGTCCTGATACACACCAGGATCTTGTTGTAACAGTTCCTCGCGTAGAGGAAAAGGCCAGGGATCTTATATGAACAAATCTTGTAAAACTGGATACCAAGCCCTCCTTGGCTAGACCGGAACAATGAAGATCGCCGGAACCTCCGTTCTTCTTACTTTCATCGCCTTCCGCATAGTGAAAGCGGAGGGGACACACATACTGAAAACACCCAAGGTGTCACGAGGTCGTCCACTGCTATAGCTCAAGTGACCCTTGACCTGGAATCCTATTCCTGAGGTCTTTCGTTGAGGCGAGACGCCAACATGCCCAATTGAGATACTACTCAAAAACTTGTCACAACTGCTAAACTTCTCGATGACGACAGTCTTTCTCCCGGATGGAGAGGGCGTCTGCAGAGGAAATCTATTTCTCCTTTGTTTACGTCCGGAAACGAAGACTGCTAATATAACCTTTACCAGTAAACTTCTTGGCGGGGACAGAGGAAAAATGGCGCTGACTGTATGTGTGACGATAGGCCCCGCCCCCCCGGCGCGCTATAGCTCCACTATATTTTATAAAGTCAATTCGAGCACCGTATATAGTGTAAAGACACTATATACTCACAGAAAACAATGCTGCTCAGGGCGCCCCCCCCCCCTCGTGCGCCCTTCACCCCAGGCAACCGATGGCGTTTGGGAGCCCCGGCGCGCCGCGCGCCCGCAGCCCTCTAATGGCGGGTTATCACATGCGGCACACAGGACCCCCAAATCACATATATATACACAAGAAAATGTTAAATATATATGCTGCACAGGGCCCCCCCGGCGCCCTGCACCCATGGAAGCAGTCGGCGGGGGAGAAATGGCGTGCAGTGCGCTATAACGCGCCGGCGGGGGTCTGTACACGGAGCCCCGGCAGCGCAAGTTGTCAGCCTAAAAAAAAAAATAACTCGCTGCCCAAGGCGCTCTGCCCCCCGCGCCCTGCACCCGTGTAAGGGGCGGCGGGGGATCAAATTTTGAGTAGCGCTAAACCATGCTGGCGGGGGAATGAAACACAGTTGCCCAGGCACCGAAATGCTTATAAATGCCAGACTTATTAAGAAAACCAGCTCCCCCCCCAGCGCATACTTGCCTACTCTCCCGGAATGGCCGGGAGGCTCCCGAAAATCGGGTGTCCCTCCCGGCCCCACGGAAGAGCAGGCAAGTCTCCCGGAATCGGGGGTCCCCCTGCCCGTCCGCCCACTTTGTGTGTAAAGTGGGCGGTCCGGGCAGTTGATGACGCGATTCTTGCAGAATCGCGTCATCATAGCCACGCCCCCTGCAGTGTAATGCAGGAGATCGCGGCATTACAGAGCGGGGGGGGGGTGGTGGTGGCTTAAAGCGGCGTCATCGAGACTCCGCCCCCCGTCCTGCCCTTGCTCCGCCTCCGTCCCGCCTCCGGACCACCTCCTCACCACATCCAGCCCTCCCCTGCCCCCTTGCTGTGCTGACCTGGCTGCTCTCTCCCGCAGAGAGCAGCCAGAATGTCGGCAACTCTGCCCCAGCGCCCTGCACCCTGTGAGTGCATTGGTGTGTGGGAGCAATGGCGCGCAGCCTGACCGCTGCGCTGTACCTCCGTTACTGAAGTCTTCTGCCATCACTGAAGTCTTCTGTTCTTCACATACTCACCCGACTTCTTTCTTCGGGCTTCTGTGAGGGGGGTGACCACGCGGCTCCGGGAACAAGCAGCTAGGTGCACCAAGTGATCGAACCCTCTGGAGCTAATGGTGTCCAGTAGCCGAGAAGCAGAGCCCTTGAACTAAGAAGTAGGTCCTGCTTCTATCCCCTCACTCCCACGCTGCAGGAAGCCTGTAGCCAGCAGGTCTACCTGAAAATAAAAAACCTAACATAAAGTCCTTCAGAGAAACTCAGGAGAGCTCCCCTAGTGTGTGTCCAGTCACTCCTGGGCACAAAGTCTAACTGAGGTCTGGAGGAGGGGCATAGAGGGAGGAGCAAGTTCACACCCAGTTTAAGTCTTTATAGTGTGCCCAAGCTCCTGCGGATCCGTCTATACCCCATGGTCCTTTAGGAGTCATCAGCATCCTCTAGGACGTAAGAGAAATCCATTTATTTATTGAACTAGTTATGAGACCATCAAAATGATGAGACATTGTCGCGTGCACAAAAATTCACGTTTCATAGTTCAAACAGGTCACTTTTTAAATATTTTGGGACGTCCGTTTGGGGAGCTGTGAGCAGAAATTTCAGTACATGCAGATGTGCGCGCACAAACGGACCACCTATTGAATTGTTCCATCGGGCAACAACTATTGGCTGCCGTGACCAAATCATCTAAATTCCTCCCATAGAGGTGAGGTGCAGTGTTAGCAGATAGATAGATCGATAGATATGTAATACTATTTTTTTTTTTTAAATCGGCATCTCTTTCCACTATCCCTTTCTGCCCCTACCAAGCCACTTTCTCCCCAGTATCTCTCTACCCCAAATCATCCCCCCTCTCTCTCCCCCCCAGGCCCTATATTACCCTACTCCACGCTCCACCCCCCCCACCCCCCTTCCTGTCCCTATCTGCCTCTACCTCCAATCTCTGTCTCCTCAGCCCACTCCGTATGCAGCAATGTGAAACAGTCATCTGTATTATTAATGTTAGCAGCAGCAGTTTAGGAGGCTGTAACATCTCCCTGCAGTATCACTTTCACCTGTGCCAGCTTGCAGCACAGGAGTCATTTGGTCCATGGAGCAGCCTTGGCTCTTCACTGGTTCACATCCCATAGGTGAGGAGCAGCCTTAACCTTTTATTATATTGGATAATAATGGCTTGGAATGCTATTTCTATGTGTCTGGAAACTGATTGGGGCAATTGCATTATTTTACTTGAGTAATTACTTTTACCTAAAATGTTATAGAACTAAAATAAAATACACAGCCTTTATCCATTTTGGATTTAGTCACAAGGTGACAATGAGAATTTTGGCATTCATAATGTCGACATTTATGATGATGACGTCATATTATTAAAAAAATTTGGACATTGTGTTTACATTTGCAGAAGTGCCACCATTGTCATAATGTTGACATTAGGGTTAGACTGCTGGCCAGAGATTAGGGTCAGGCTGCAGGGTGGGAGCAGTGCCGTTTCTTGTGGCGGGCGAGGTGTGCCGTCGCACAGGGTGCCCTCCGCAGCACTTTTTGAAGCTACGGGTGCTCCCCCTCCTCCATGTCAGTAGTACTCTACTGGGGGGGTGGAGTTTTGCAGAATGACGCGTTTGCATCATGACGCCACAACGCAATGCGTCATCCGTGAAACTCCACCCCGCGCGGACGGATGCTATCTGTATGTACTGTGCAGGGCTGGTTCTAGCCCTTTTGGCGCCCCGGGTAAATAGAGGCGTGGCTTCATACAGGGGCGTGGTCAGCCCCCCATTTGTGCCCCCTTTTGAATAATGGCGCATACAAAAAAAAAATTACTTACAATCCCCGCTCCTGATTCCCGACCGCTGCAGACCTCCGCCGGCGCCGCTCCTCTCCTCGGATCTATGGGAGAGACATCATGACGTCTCTCCCATAGCACAGCATAGACAGACACTAGAGGTCAAATATGACCCCTAGCGTCTGTGTCAGTCCCACAATGATGTGCGGTGCGCAATGACGTCATCGTGCACCGCACAGCAAAGGTCCTCTATACGAAGGGAAACTAGACGCGGGGGCACAGTAGCAGATCTTGCCATGCTGCGGCGCACTCCGGATGGCGCCAGCGCCCTACGGAAGGCGGCGCCCCGGGCAAAAGTCCTGCTTGCCCGTGGCAAGATCTGGTGCTGGGGAAAGGGGGTACAGTGTGTTGTGCTACCCACCGCCGCTTCAGCTGTTGTGTGTAGGCGGATCAGAGGACATTTCTGCCCGAATTTCACACTGCCTGGTGCGGGTGAGGGGGGTGCCGCCCACCGCTGTTCTGCCGATTTCTGGTAAGAGTGCGTGTGGTGCATGGGAGCGGCATGACAGAGAATGTGCTGTATGCAGCTGTAATGTTCAGGGTGGAGGGTGAGATTGGAAAATTGGGTGCTATGCACATTCTATAGGCTATGAGGGTCTAGGGGGTGCATCTGTTGCATGTTGCCCGTGCTGTGCGATCCTCCTAGCCCTTATATCAGTATATATATATATATATATATATACACACACACACATATACACTGTGTCCTAGCATATAAATATATAGTGTATGTTGTGTATTTATATACTGTAAATGTTCTGTTTCTACGTGTGTGTGTGTGTGCATGCGTGTGGTTTTGTGTGTGTGTGTGTCAACACAGGAGCATATCAGTACTGGTGGTGCACACGGGTGGGCACAGGGGTATTTTACAGCAATTTTATTAGTGGGGTCCCCCACAACTTCATTGTCCCTGAGCCCACACAAGCCTTAATCTGTCCCTGCTCAGTTTACAAGTGGGTCCCACGGGTTATCCTGTCTGGGGTTAAAGAAAGCCTGCAAGTGGCAGCGCCAAGCTCCGCCTTCCACCTCGACACCCCTGAGCCCTGACAACAAGCATTATCCCTGGCAATGATCATGACACCCATCCCAGAGCAGGAAACCGCTGGCAATGAGTATGGATCCCAGAGCATGAAACCCTTGGCAATGAGACAGCCCTAGGTGGGAGTATTAGGTTGCAAAGTGGGGGATATTAGGGAGAGGGATGAAACTCACCTGACTGATGGGGGTCAGGGACATGCACCGGAAGTCACAGTCACATGACCATTGTGCCCTGTAACCTGCTAGAAATGCTGCAGCCGCAAGGACCAGGTCAGTCACCGTCGGGACACAAGGGTGACATGTTGATCTTTTAATAATATGTCAACATTTCATCACTGTCTACATGTAATGTTGATACGTTCAATGTTTTACATTATGAGACCAAGTCACCATGATAAATGTCAACATTATGACTGTCTGCAAATCATACCACAAACAACCATTTAATGCAAGAACAAAAGAAAGAAAAATGGAAATTCTTCTTACCAAATTTCAATAAGATTGGTGTATCTAATGTTAACTGGGTCAGGGCAGAAAGGTCCATTGCAGATAGACTCAACGGTTGTTGTAAGCAGATAATTTAGACGACATACAACAAAATCCTCCTCACTTCCATATGCGTCCCACACAGTTTGGCCTTGGAATCTATTTAGGTGCTTTAACCATTCAATTTTTCCTTTATTCCAATCTTTCCTCAGAAAATGCTGATGGACTTTCAGGAAAGTAGAGATGCTTGAATCCTCTGTTTTTAAACTATCTAGTTCAGTTAAGAGCCAATCATATTTTCTTATTGCCATATGAATTATGAATAGCAAATTGTCAATGGTACATGTGTTTCGTAGGATATTTTTTTTTTTTCCAATTTTCCCTTTGCCGGACCAAGCTGGGCAATTTGCTTGAGCCACTGGTTTTGTATTTTTTGGTGTGGGTGGTTGGTAGTATTTGGCCTTTTTACTTTTACCTACTTCTTTTCTCTTCTGCCACTTTTCTAACTGAGTAAGATTTTCCTCTTGTGGTCTATCGGTTTGATATTTTTCAGTCTCCAAGTTTTGGACAGATCTGAAATATTTCAATCCAATTTCTCTCACTCTTCCTTGCAGAAACTCATACATACATTGTACAAAATCTCCTGCCCTTCGATGAAGTCTATCATTTAAAATGACCTTCTTCGTAGTCCTGAACCAATTTTCAACTGTTGCATTTGTGTCACGTGTTTTCCGAAGACTGAGATTTTTTAACATTATTCCGCTCCACAATGGGATGGTTGCAGCATATGACTGAAGCAGATGTATTAATGCTGGACAGTATAGCAAATTATCAGCTGCTGTTGCACTATCATCATCATCATCATCATCTGCTGTTGTTTTTGTTTGTGTGAACATTTTAGAAAATTTTTTGGAAAATGGGGAACCCCTCTTGATGTTCCCTTCTTCATTGGGGTCATTATCTATAAAATCTTCATTTGTCGTAGTTTCTGTAATGTTTTCCATTCCTTCTATTTTCTGAGTGCTGATAGCCTCATTCAATTCTGCAATGTTTTTCTTGTATGCATTGGTTTCTTTCTGCACTGAGAAAACATATGTCATTCGAAATAGTTGAATTTCAATTTCTCCAAGACTACTTGCATTCTGTAGTAATGCAAATGAGTAAAGGAAAAATTGTTTTGTAGCTTTGCTTGTCTTCAAATTGGAGAGCTTGATGCTTACAAGTTTTATCATGTGTGCAGCACATATATGCAGAATTGTAAAATTGCACAACATTTTTCTCTCACAAACAAGGAGACATTTCTTTAAATAGTCCATGATGTTATTTTGATTGAAAGTCTGTGTTGCTGCATGGATTAGAGCCCAGCTAAAATCTATTTCAACCTTTTGCGGACTAAGTTTTCTCTTGCATACTTTAAAAAAGTCCCGACATAAACAGGATAGCCAATGTAGAATGGTTGGTGTACTTTGATCTGAAGACAACATTTCAGCCACAGGGATGGTGGACCTTGTTTCACTGGTCAAAGAAAGACAAAGTGTATAGTATAGAATTTTGTTTTGTATGTCCTTTGGCTTCATTACTACAGAGCCAGTTGCATCTAGATACAGAAAACACTGACGGGCATCTTGCAAATCTTTCAACATATGCAACTGTGATTCTGAATACATTTGGAGAACAAATGGCCTCATGCCTATGTGCTGTATGTAAGCATGCTTTGTGGCAATCATATGTATTTCTTCTTCATCCATTTTTTTTTGGACTAACAAACAATTCAAGTATTCATTTGTGTCAAGCCTATTTTCAAGGTTGTTTTCACTTGATATTTTCTGAAGCACATCAATCGATTTGATTTCATCCATGTTGCCTGCAATTAGCTGTTCCATGTCAGCATTAGCCAGCTTCTTGGTGTGCAGTAACATTGGTCTCATTTCTCTTAGCTGTGCCTTCAGTATATCCCTCTCTTCTCCACGTGTATGCCTTTTGAATGTTTGGGTGCGCTTATGATTTATTGACCCATTAACATCTACTGACATAAACACTTGACAATGCTTTTTGCTAGGTTTTTGGGTTAGTATAATATTGTACTCTGTACATCCTGCAAACTTGCACTGTCCCCTAGCACGCCAGTACACACAATTTCTTTTTCTGGAACGAGCTTGTCTCACTCGATTGTATTTGAAAGTTAAAATGCAGAACTTATTAATTTTTTTAATTTTATTGCATATTGTCTCAGTCCAACCATCTTTTAGGACACGATAACCTGTCCTGTGTTCTGGTTTTATTTTGTTCCATTCCTCGGGTGACAAAGAAATTGTGAAATTGGATGGACATGCTTCAGTAATGAATTCTTTCATTGACAGCTGATCTGCTTTAGTCATGGATTGAATAGTGTCTTTTTTGAAAATATTAAGGAACAGTGATTTTTCTTGATTAATTGCACTATTTGTATTACTGCATTCCTCTTGTGGCTGCAGTTGCATTGATTCTGTTGCTCTCAGCTCACTTTCTAAGGACACACCTCTGTTATCTTTTGTTACAGAAACATTTTCAACTTCATCAGAAACATCAAATGGAATGTATTTACTTTGGGTTACAACTTCAGTTTTGTTTATTTCTTGTTCTCCATGAGCTGTCTTAATGTCATATATGTCCAGTATATTTCTTGGGGCTAGTTTTTTCTTTTTTTTTTATAATTTTCTGTTTCTTTGGCTTACAGAGAGGACACGACCATGGTGAAATTACCTGGATGTCGGTGATACTTTTGTAGCCAACACACAGTGGGTGAAACCAGTCTTTACATTGACTGCATTGTGCATAAGGTTCATCAGGGTTGTTTTTTTGTTTACATAAACAATACAGTCTGTCATCCTCTACTCCTGTATCCTTTATTATTGATTAATTACTATTTTGTGATAGACCACTTTTATCTATATTTTCGACGTGTGGAAATTCATCATAAGATGAAAAATCTAAGGAAAACTGTAAGGCTTTAGTACGCAGTTTTCGACGGTCTTCCTTCCAAATATGATAAAGCCACTTTCTTGTTTTTATATTATTTGCAGATAGCAAATATGCTATTTCCCCCCATACAGAGTTTTCTCTACGATAGCTGCCTTGATTTAAATGCAATTGATTTTTTAAAAATAGTTCAACTATCTTTTTCTCTGTTGCTTTTGGATCAGGGAACAATCTCCAAGACATTGTGCAGTTTGAAAAATGCTAAATGCAAAAGTATGGCCATTTACAGCAAATAAAACCACATGTATTGTATATGCAAAAATTATGATTAAAATTGCACCTCTAATATAAGTCCATCACCTTAAATACCATCCAGTCTTGAGACAGTAAACTCTGCGCATGCCACTTGAGAGAAAATTAGTTATACTTGTAAGATGAAGACTCCACTGCTCCCACAATAAGATACACCCAGTTGTGTTGTAAATCACTGAGGCTGGGGAGGGTCAGTCAAGCCAGATGACCTCTCCTTAAAGCTACAGTCTAAGTTATCAACATTCACTATATATATATTTAACATACTATCCCTTTAAACAAGGAAACTCATGAATTACACAGGTTCTGTGGCTGCTGACTTCAAGCCTGCATTTCACTTTGTTTTAATCAGCCACAGAACCTGTGCAATCTATGAGTGTCACAATTTATTTATTTTTCTGTAGCGGGGTACACTGCAGTGACGTGCGGTGGGGTGAGGCAGGTGAGGATGAGCCTTTCCTGTCATACTAACGTTTGTGCCAGAGTTTTGACTGTATAAAGTATGTAAAAAACACAAATAATATGTTAAAAATACCTTCTTTGCGTTATTCTAATACTTTTTATAGCCAAAACTCTGAAGTAAAAAGTCTATGGCAGCCCTGAAAAGAGCTTTTCTGACAAGAAAGAAGACTTCAAGGGCCGCAGCACACGCATTTAGAAATGCTATATGTCAGTCTGAAATAGCGTGCTGCGGCTCCCTCCTCTCCCCTAGCGGCGCTGTATACTCCCACGCCTGGTTGCCGGGTACTTACAGCGGAGATGCTCTGGCTTCATCAGGCACACACCCACCGCTGCTCTCCGGGATCTCGTGACTGCAAGTGCAGGGAGGAGGTTAAGAGGGTCCCCCCAGGTGGGACCCACAGAAATTGCAATCCAGCGTGGTCTCTGGAGACGGACGGCGTAGCTGGTGTGGACACTGTGGTTGGGCAGGGATCCCACTATATCCACCAGGGCAAGGGGCACCGGTCAGATTTACTAAAATCCATTTACAATAGGCCACGCAATACCCGGTGGTGAAGCCCATCAAAGGGGATAAGGCTCTGACCTGTAGCCCCTCCCCAGTAGCGGATCTTGCCACAGGCAAGCAGGACTTTTGCCTGTGGCGCCGCCTTCTGGAGGGCACCGCACCATGGCCAGATCCGCCACTGTGCCCCCCGCTGCGAAGGGAACCAGACGCTACGCGTCTAGTTTCCCTTCGTGGAGAGGACCTTTGCTGTCATCGCGCACCGCACAGCATTCTGGCACAGACGCTAGGGGTCATAATTGACCTCTAGTGTCCATGCTGTGCTATGGGAGAGACGTCATGACTGACATCTCCCATAGATCGTAGGAGAGGAGAAGAGCGGCGCCGGCGGAGGTCTGCAGTGGTCTGGAATCAGGAGCGGGGATCGTAAATATAAATGTTTTTTTTTTTTTCTTTCAGCGGCGCTTCAAGGGGTAAAAATGGGTGCGTAACTGATCACGCCCCCATATGAAGCCACGCACATATATCTTTTGCCCGGGGCGCCACAAGGGCAAGAACTGGACCTGCCCCTCCCCAAGACCAAGGCATCCTTTACTGCAAATGTTCCCACTATGGAGCTGCATCTCTCTCTCCCTCACTCCCTGTCAGCATTTGAGCGCCATTACACAGAGCTGCGCAGATTTGGGACTGCTGGGCACTGTCTCCTCTGTAGAGCCGCCTGCATCATCAGCGCTGTACATTTACAGGACACTTAAGTATTCTACATGTCGATTAGACAGTGTTAGTTAAGAACAAATGCATAACTATTAGGATATTTAGTACAAGTATACTGTGATATACCATCCAGTATTACTGTGCATTGTTATATCTGTATACATACATAGCTTTACTTAGTATTGCTAGTCTGGTGCAGTTTTATTGTTTGTAATAATTTCTGCACTTGTACCTGTGACTGTGTGTGCCAATAGCTGCTGTGTGGTTCTTATTCCATGTATCTGTCCCTATATTCTGTACCCTGAGGGGGCTATGTAAGTCAGGATCATAAAAAAAAAAATATATATATATATATATATATAGAGAGAGAGAGAGAGAGAGAGATTGATTCACAGGAAATACTACATCGGTATCTTTTTCTGTCTATTTCAGTCACCATATACTGCTTAAATCCTCTGTTTGTGTTCTGCATCTGCAGTCAGACTCCACAGGGGGTTTATGTCAGGTAGTGCGTCTGGCTATGTTGTACTGTTACGCCCTAAGTCTAAGTTTCTATATTATGTCTGCATCACAGGGCGGGATATCCATGGTGAATCCTGCGTCATGCAGTGGTGACGCCGAGGATTTATCTAAGGAAAATATTCCAGCTGAGGGTCGAAGTTCCGGGGGCTATGTACCCCTCAGTCAGCCTGTAGCACTGGTGGCTTACCAAGAACCACCTTGGACTGCCTTTTCTAATGTGCTGACTATGCTAATAACGAGACTTACGCCCCCTGTGGGACCTCCTGTGCCATTACAGCCACATATTGTCCCTGCAGTTAATCCGCCTTGGGCAGATATGCTGTCAACTCATGTACAGCAATTAAATCGGTCTCTGGTTAAACAAAAACCTAACCCTCGCCCCCCCTAAGACCAAAGGGTAATCTAAGCGGACAATTACCTCCTCACAATCCACGCATGTTACGGATACTTCATCACATGAAGATGGCGTATACACTGACCCCACAGACACTGATGCAGATGCTTCTGATGGGTAATCTATTTCACAGGTGGATGTTCTTGACCTCCTTGAGGCTATCAGGCTGATTCTTTTGATGATGAATCTGCACCTCAAGATACGTCTAAGAAACCTGATAAGTTCAAACGTCAGAAGGTCACTAAATTAATTTTGCACCTTTCTGACCATTTAGTTGACATACCTCAGGAATCCTGGGAGTCTCCAGGAAAGAAATTTGCCCTCTCTAAGAAAATGCTAGCTCATTATCCCCTCGCTGCAGAGTTAAGTATGAATTGGGAAACTTTGCCACCAGTGGACTTGCATGTCTGGTCTGTGGATCCAGACTCTAAAAAGACCTTGGAGGTTATCCCTTTTAAGGGAGACATCCTTTTTGGGGAAGATTTGAACAAGATTGTTGCTGACTTAGCGTCTGCTACAACTGCATGTATGACGTGTACTAATCCTTCCGCTCCGAAGGCTAAAAGTACCACTTTTCATTCCTTTCTACCTCCAAGTAAAGCAAAGGGTCAGGCGTACTGAAAACAGGCTTACACTTCCAAAACCTCTAAGCCCAAACCTAAACGTTCCTGGGTGGCCCGTCAGCCTGCTTCTAAACCAGAAAAGACTGCTGCATGATGGGGTGGGCCTCCCCTCCCACAGCTACTTATTCAAAATGGTAAAATATGTTGTGTGTGCCCACTTTGCCAGTGTATTTCATGCCCAAAACAGCGTTGGGCCAAGCAAAATACAACTGCGTCATATGTACGTGACCACCCTCTGTTGATTTCAGGTGTCAGATTTGTGGCCCAAGACTGGTTAACCCTTGCAAAACTACAGCTACTTATTCAAAATAGCAAAACATGGTGTGTGTGCCCACTTTGCCAGTGTATTTCATGCCCAAAACAGCGTTGGGCCAAGCAAAATACAACTGCGTCATATGTAAGTGACCACCCTCTGTTGATTTCAGGTGTCAAATTTGTGGCCCAAGACTGGTTAACCCTTGCAAAACTACAGCTACTTATTCAAAATAGCAAAACATGGTGTGTGTGCCCACTTTGCCAGTGTATTTCATGCCCAAAACAGCGTTGGGCCAAGCAAAATACAAGTGAGTCATATGTAAGTGACCACCCTCTGTTGATTTCAGGTGTCAAATTTGTGGCCCAAGACTGGTTAACCCTTGCAAAACTACAGCTACTTATTCAAAATAGCAAAACATGGTGTGTGTGCCCACTTTGCCAGTGTATTTCATGCCCAAAACAGCGTTGGGCCAAGCAAAATACAACTGCGTCATATGTAAGTGACCACCCTCTGTTGATTTCAGGTGTCAAATTTGTGGCCCAAGACTGGTTAACCCTTGCAAAACTACAGCTACTTATTCAAAATAGCAAAACATGGTGTGTGTGCCCACTTTGCCAGTGTATTTCATGCCCAAAACAGCGTTGGGCCAAGCAAAATACAAGTGAGTCATATGTAAGTGACCACCCTCTGTTGATTTCAGGTGTCAAATTTGTGGCCCAAGACTGGTTAACCCTTGCAAAACTACAGCTACTTATTCAAAATAGCAAAACATGGTGTGTGTGCCCACTTTGCCAGTGTATTTCATGCCCAAAACAGCGTTGGGCCAAGCAAAATACAACTGCGTCATATGTAAGTGACCACCCTCTGTTGATTTCAGGTGTCAAATTTGTGGCCCAAGACTGGTTAACCCTTGCAAAACTACAGCTACTTATTCAAAATAGCAAAACATGGTGTGTGTGCCCACTTTGCCAGTGTATTTCATGCCCAAAACAGCGTTGGGCCAGGCAAAATACAAGTGGGTCATATGTAAGTGACCACCCTCTGTTGATTTCAGGTGTCAAATTTGTGGCCCAAGACTAGTTAACCCTTGCAAAACTACAGCTACTTATTCAAAATAGCAAAACATGGTGTGTGTGCCTACTTTGCCAGTGTATTTCATGCCCAAAACAGCGTTGGGCCAAGCAAAATACAAGTGGGTCACATGCAAGTGACCACCCTCTGTTGTTTTTGGGGGTCAAATTTGTGGCCCAAGACTAGTTAACCCTTGCTAAACTACAGCTACTTATTCAAACTTATTCAAAATGGCAAAATATGGTGTGTGTGCCCACTTTGCCAGTGTATTTCATGCCCAAAACAGCGTTGGGCCAAGCAAAATACAACTGCGTCATATGTAAGTGACCACCCTCTGTTGATTTCAGGTGTCAAATTTGTGGCCCAAGACTGGTTAACCCTTGCAAAACTACAGCTACTTATTCAAAATGGTAAAATATGGTGTGTGTGCCCACTTTGCCAGTGTATTTCATGCCCAAAACAGCGTTGGGCCAGGCAAAATACAAGTGGGTCATATGTAAGGGAACCTACTCTGTTGATTTCCGGTGTCAAATTTGTTACCCAAGACTCATTAACCCTTGCAAAACTGAATGATCTGAATAAGAAGCTGGAGTTCGAATAAGAAGTGAATAAGAAGCTAGAGCTTGAATAAGAAGTGAATAAGAAGCTGGCCGAATAAGAAGCTAACTTCAGCATCGTAATTTCGGCTCATACCGTGTGCTATAATGTGAATTGTGGCTCATACTGTGTGCTATAATGTGAATTTTGGCTCATACCATGTGGTATACTGTGAATTTCGTCTCATTCTGTGTGGTATATTGTGAATTTTGGCTCATACTGTGTGCTATAATGTGAATTTTGGCTCATACCGTGTGGTATAATTTGAATGTACAGGCTCCTTGCTGCCAAACGGGTTCAACTGAACAGGACCCTCTAAAACGCAATGTGTGGCTCTAGCCTTAGTGAGTAATGAATAGACCTGTGCACATGTCGTGTGACCTGGATAACGTGAGCTGTTTGGGGTCCTGAGGACCGAGCTTGAGAACCACTGTAATAGAGTATAGCTGTAATTGCTTTAAAATGTATTTAGTGAGTGTAAAGAGGATTAAATGTCAAACCAGTTTCAATTGCTTAAATACTTCCGCTACAACACAATACTATCTAATAGGTTTAATGAGTTAGGTCCAGCTAATATGACCTACCCTGCCTTTTGTTGGTGTAACAACGCCTATATTACATTTTTAAGTAATCCCGCCTACTTTGGTATTGGCTCCGCCTACAGTTGGTTTGGTGCCGCCCACATGAGGCCACTTCTAGAAATTTTTCCAGGGCCACTTTCATTTCCCAATCCGTCCCTGCTTAGATGCACTTTGCGGGAAGAAAGAAGGCTGAGGATAAACAACGCCTATGTATACTTCACCAATTGGTGTGGCTGAATTGGTAGTATGCCAGTCCCGCAGCTGTCTCCCTCCGTATAGCTGGCCGCACTGCGGCGGTTCTCTTAGGGCCGTGCCTGCTGTGTGTGGTACAGTGTCCTTCAGGCTTGTACTTGGCTTTATCAGGAGCGGAGACAGGGAGCCGTGTATAGAAGTCCTGGGTGGCAGGGGACGCTACCTCTGAAGAAACCGCCCACTGTGGAGGCGGAGAAACGCGTCAGGTGACTTGTTACGACTGTGGAACGCAGGTGTCAGGAATCGACTCACCGCTGTCATGTCGGTCCGCCGGAGCGGACTCCGTCCGGGGTCACTGCATGTTGCTGTCACCTGTCGCCCTGCTCGTGGATGCACCCTCAGGCCTGGAAGCGCCCCTGGAGTCAACGGGCGTGTGAGCGCACCGCGTTCCTGCCGGGCCGCGGCATGGGCGCCGCCATGATAGTATTTCCCAGTGTAAGTGCGGCGGCCAATCCGGAGCTTGGCCGCACCCCCTTGTCTCACTCCAGCCAATGCCTGCCGGTCAGGGGGTATATCAGGAGCTGCTGGGTGAGTCAGAGGTTGTCCTGAACTTTGTGTCACTCCTGCGACTCGTGTGTTTGGACCTGTTATCCTGTTCCTCCGTGTTCCTGGATATTCACCTGATCCTCCGTGTTCCTGGATACTCCCCTGTGTCTCCGTGTTCCTGGATATTCTCCTGTATCTGCTACTCCGTGGAACTACAAGTACCAGCACCAGTAATACCTTTCTGGCTTCACACCTTCTACATCTGCAGTGTGCTCCAGCCTACAGCAGTAGAGACTCCCTCTCCAGGTGCATTCCGTCATCTCACCTGTGATTCAGCCTGCATGCTGATTGTGCACTTCCAACAGCACAGTGAACATTACCATCCAGTCTCCTGCATTTCTACCAGGTTTGCTACCATCATTTCACCTCTGCTGGCTCCACGTTTTAATTACTCTGGTTCCATTTCTGCATTACAAACTCTGCCATAGACTTTCAGTTTCAAACCATACTATTCCATTGCCATTACCATTGCCGTTACCATTGTCATTTCCATTGCATTCGTTTGTTTACTTTCTGCTGCATTATTATTATCTGGACTTTTCTGTTATTAATAAATCTACATTGTGCACATGCGCAGAAACCCAGTACTGCCTCCTCACTTCATTCCACCTACCTCCACTGACCCACTAGCGCCCCCTCCGGGGACACAAACAAAACCGTCTCTGACAGCAGGTGGACCGCAACCGGAAGCTGGAAGCACCGTAACCGGAAGTCGCGAACGACGTATTCGCAATATTGCGATTACACCTCTCTTAGCAGTTTCTGAGTAGCTCCAGACTTACTCGGCATCTGCGATCAGTTCAGTGCTTGTCGTTCCTGGTTTGACGTCACAAACACACCCAGCGTTCGTCCAGACACTCCCCCGTTTCTCCAGCCACTCCCGCGTTTTTCCCAGAAACGGTAGCGTTTTTTCCCACACACCCATAAAACGGACAGTTTCCGCCCAGAAACACCCACTTCCTGTCAATCACATTACGATCACCAGAACGATGAAAAAGCCGTGAGTAAAATTCCTAACTGCATAGCAAATTTACTTGGCGCAGTCGCAGTGCGGACATTGCGCATGTGCATTAAGCGGAAAATCGCTGCGATGCGAAGATTTTTACCGAGCGAACAACTCGGAATGAGGGCCAATGCCGGGGGATGTTCCAGGAGTTGCTTTGGTGGCCTGGATGACACCTCAGAGATGCGTCTTGGTGGTGGAGACACATGTGTGGATGGTCCTGTAACCATATAATGAATTAGTCATTTGTCACTATTTACCAAACTACAAACACACAATGAGAATGTACATACCACATTCTTCATCATCCTCAGCTTCAGCAGGAGTGGAGACAGAGGTTGTGGAAGTCTTTTAGGACACTGTAAATGGATATGAAGGATTTTTTTGGGGGTTTTGAATATTTTATGTACCAAAATACATATATTGCAGTGGTTCCCAAACTTTTTTGAATCACGGCGCCCTAGAGTATCAGAATTTTTATCACGGCACCCCTAGTCCAAAAGTTTCTAATTGGGAAATTTATAAAAAATATGAAATTAAGTAAATTATGTTTATATGTCATACCTAGGGTCAGTTATGTGGTGAGGGACAAGATTTGCTTCTGTTTGTACACATATTTTATGACTGGCAGCCACCAGCACTAGTTTTTCCTATTACATGGATAATAAATATTTTGAATTGGTTCTGGACCACCAACCCGAGGCATCCCTGTAAGTGTCCCGCGGCACCCCAGGGTGCCACGGCACACAGTTTGGGAACCACTGATATATTGCATCATTTGCAAGTTTTCTTAACACACTTAGGGGTCTATTTACTAAAGCCTTGGATGGAGATAAAGGGTATCCGTTCACATGGTCGACCATGTTATGGTCGACAGTCATTAGGTCAACCACTATTGGTCGACATTGACATGTTCGACATGGACACATGGTCGACGTGGACACATGGTCGACACATGAAAATGGACGACACATGAAAGGTCGACACATGAAGAGGTCGACATGAGTTTTTTAACTTTTCTTTCTTTTGGGGAACTTTTCCATACTTTACGATCCACGTGGACTACGATTGGAACGGTAATCTGCGCCGAG
Source organism: Pseudophryne corroboree (assembly GCF_028390025.1). Taxonomy (NCBI): domain Eukaryota; kingdom Metazoa; phylum Chordata; class Amphibia; order Anura; family Myobatrachidae; genus Pseudophryne; species Pseudophryne corroboree. The sequence continues at coordinate 448,583,647 of NC_086451.1, forward strand.
TGAAGCAAGCCATGCGAGGGGATGCGGTGCACTAATTGGGGTTCCCGGTCACTTTACGCAAAAAACGACACCAAAAAAAGTAAAAAAACTCATGTTGACCTTTTCATGTGTCGACCTTTCATGTGTCGACCATTTTCATGTGTTGACAATGTGTCCATGTCGACCATGTCAATGTCGACCAATAGTGGTCGACCTAATGATTGTCGACCATAACATGGTCGACCATTCATACCGGAACCGAGATAAAGTCGCTGGAGATAAAGTACCAGCCAATTGGCTTCTGTCATTTTTCAAACACAGTCTGTATCATGACAGTTAGGAGCTGATTAGCTAATACTTTATCTCCAACCACTTTATCTCCACTCAAGGCTTTAGTAAATAGACCCCTTAGTAAGTGGCTTTAACATACTGAAATGCTGACAAACACATGCAGTTAAAATAAGAATTTACTTACCGATAATTCTATTTCTCGGAGTCCGTAGTGGATGCTGGGACTCCGTAAGGACCATGGGGATTAGCGGCTCCGCAGGAGACAGGGCACAAAAAGTAAAGCTTTAGGATCAGGTGGTGTGTACTGGCTCCTCCCCCTATGACCCTCCTCCAAGCCTCAGTTAGGATACTGTGCCCGGACGAGCGTACACAATAAGGAAAGGATCTTGAATCCCGGGTAAGACTCATACCAGCCACACCAATCACACCGTACAACTTGTGATCTGAACCCAGTTAACAGTATGATAACAGAGGAGCCTCTGAAAAGATGGCTCACTACAGCAATAACCCGATTTAGTTAACAATAACTATGTACAAGTATTGCAGACCATCCGCACTTGGGATGGGCGCCCAGCATCCACTACGGACTACGAGAAATAGAATTACCGGTGAGTAAATTCTTATTTTCTCTATCGTCCTAGTGGATGCTGGGGTTCCTGAAAGGACCATGGGGATTATACCAAAGCTCCCAAACGGGCGGGAGAGTGCGGATGACTCTGCAGCACCGAATGAGAGAACTCCAGGTCCTCCTTAGCCAGAGTATCAAATTTGTCAAATTTTACAAACGTGTTCTCCCCTGACCACGTAGCTGCTCGGCAAAGTTGTAATGCCGAGACCCCTCGGGCAGCCGCCCAAGATGAGCCCACCTTCCTTGTGGAGTGGGCCTTTACAGATTTAGGCTGTGGCAGGCCTGCCACAGAATGTGCAAGTTGGATTGTGCTACAGATCCAACGAGCAATCGTCTGCTTAGACGCAGGAGCACCCATCTTGTTGGGTGCATACAATATAAACAACGAGTCAGATTTTCTGACTCCAGCTGTCCTTGCAATATATATTTTCAATGCTCTGACAACGTCCAGTAACTTGGAGTCCTCCAAGTCACTTGTAGCCGCAGGCACTACAATAGGCTGGTTCAGATGAAATGCTGACACCACCTTAGGGAGAAAATGCGGACGAGTCCGCAGTTCTGCCCTGTCCGAATGGAAAATCAGATATGGGCTTTTGTAAGATAAAGCTGCCAGTTCTAACTTCTGACACTCTCCTGGCCGAAGCCAGGGCTAGTAACATGGTCACTTTCCATGTGAGATATTTTAAATCCACATTTTTTAGTGGTTCAAACCAATGAGATTTTAGAAAGTCCAAAACCACATTGAGATCCCACGGCGCCACTGGAGGCACCACAGGAGGCTGTATATGCAGCACTCCCTTAACAAAAGTCTGGACTTCAGGAACTGAAGCCAATTCTTTTTGAAAGAAAATCGACAGGGCCGAAATTTGAACCTTAATAGATCCCAATTTGAGACCCATAGACAATCCTGATTGCAGGAAATGTAGGAATCGACCCAGTTGAAATTCCTCCGTCGGAGCACTCCGATCCTCGCACCACGCAACATATTTTCGCCAAATGCGGTGATAATGTTGCACGGTTACGTCCTTCCTTGCTTTTATCAAAGTAGGAATGACTTCTTCCGGCATGCCTTTTTCCTTTAGGATCCGGCGTTCAACCGCCATGCCGTCAAACGCAGCCGCGGTAAGTCTTGAAACAGACAGGGACCCTGCTGAAGCAAGTCCCTCCTTAGAGGTAGAGGCCACGGATCTTCCGTGATCATCTCTTGAAGTTCCGGGTACCAAGTCCTTCTTGGCCAATCCGGAACCACTAGTATCGTTCTTACGCCTCTTTGCCGTATAATTCTCAATACTTTTGGTATGAGAGGCAGAGGAGGAAACACATACACCGACTGGTACACCCAAGGCGTTACCAGCGCGTCCACAGCTATTGCCTGCGGATCTCTTGACCTGGCGCAATACCTGTCCAGTTTTTTGTTGAGGCGAGACGCCATCATGTCCACCATTGGTCTTTCCCAACGGGTTACCAGCATGTGGAAGACTTCTGGATGAAGTCCCCACTCTCCCGGGTGAAGGTCGTGTCTGCTGAGGAAGTCTGCTTCCCAGTTGTCCACTCCCGGGATGAACACTGCTGACAGTGCTATCACATGATTCTCTGCCCAGCGAAGAATCCTTGCAGCTTCTGCCATTGCACTCCTGCTTCTTGTGCCGCCCTGTCTGTTTACATGGGCGACTGCCATGATGTTGTCCGACTGGATCAACACCGGTTTTCCCTGAAGCAGAGGTTCTGCCTGGCTTAGAGCATTGTAGATTGCTCTTAGTTCCAGAATGTTTATGTGAAGAGACGTTTCCAGACTCGTCCACACTCCCTGGAAGTTTCTTCCTTGTGTGACTGCTCCCCAGCCTCTCAGGCTGGCGTCCGTGGTCACCAGGATCCAATCCTGTATGCCGAATCTGCGGCCCTCCAATAGATGAGCACTCTGCAACCACCACAGAAGAGATACCCTTGTCCTTGGAGACAGGGTTATCCGCTGGTGCATCTGAAGATGCGACCCTGACCATTTGTCCAACAGATCCCTCTGGAAAATTCTTGCATGGAATCTGCCGAATGGAATTGCTTCGTAAGAAGCCACCATTTTTCCCAGGACTCTTGTGCATTGATGTACAGACACCTTTCCTGGTTTTAGGAGGTTCCTGACCAGCTCGGATAACTCCTTGGCTTTTTCCTCCGGGAGAAAAACCTTTTTCTGAACCGTGTCCAGAATCATCCCTAGGAACAGCAGACGAGTTGTCGGCATTAACTGGGATTTTGGAATATTCAGAATCCACCCGTGCTGTTTTAGCACTTCTTGAGACAGTGCTAATCCCATCTCTAGCTGTTCTCTGGACCTTGCCCTTATTAGGAGATCGTCCAAGTATGGGATAATTAATACGCCTTTTCTTCGAAGAAGAATCATCATCTCGGCCATTACCTTTGTAAAGACCCGAGGTGCCGTGGACAATCCGAACGGCAGCGTCTGAAACTGATAGTGACAGTTTTGTACGACGAACCTGAGGTACCCCTGGTGTGAGGGGTAAATTGGAACGTGGAGGTACGCATCCTTGATGTCCAAGGAAACCATAAAGTCCCCTTCTTCCAGGTTCGCTATCACTGCTCTGAGTGACTCCATCTTGAACTTGAACTTCTTTATGTACAGGTTCAAGGACTTCAGATTTAGAATAGGTCTTACCGAGCCATCCGGCTTCGGTACCACAAATAGAGTGGAATAATACCCCTTTCCTTGTTGTAGAAGAGGTACCTTGACTATCACCTGCTGAGAGTACAGCTTGTGAATGGCTTCCAAGACCGTCTCCCTTTCTGAGGGGGACGTTGGTAAAGCAGACTTCAGGAAACGGCGAGGTGGATCTGTCTCTAGTTCCAACCTGTACCCCTGAGATATTATCTGCAGGATCCAGGGATCTACCTGCGAGTGAGCCCACTGCGCGCTGAAATTCTTGAGACGACCGCCCACCGCCCCCGAGTCCGCTTGAGAAGCCCCAGCGTCATGCTGAGGCTTTTGTAGAAGCGGGGGAGGGCTTCTGTTCCTGGGAAGGAGCTGCCTGTTGCTGTCTCTTCCCCCTTCCTCTGCCTCGTGGCAGATATGAATATCCCTTTGCTCTCTTGTTTTTAAAGGAACGAAAGGGCTGCGGTTGAAAAGTCGGTGTCTTTTTCTGTTGGGGAGTAACTTGAGGTAAAAAGGTGGATTTCCCGGCTGTAGCCGTGGCCACCAAATCTGATAGACCGACTCCAAATAACTCCTCCCCTTTATACGGCAAAACTTCCATATGCCGTTTTGAGTCCGCATCGCCTGACCACTGTCGCGTCCATAAACTTCTTCTGGCCGAAATGGACATAGCACTTACCCGTGATGCCAGTGTGCAGATATCCCTCTGTGCATCACGCATATAAAGAAATGCATCCTTTATTTGCTCTAAAGACAGTAAAACATTGTCCCTATCCAGGGTATCAATATTTTCAATCAGGGACTCTGACCAAGCTACTCCAGCACTGCACATCCAGGCTGTCGCTATAGCTGGTCGTAGTATAACACCTGTATGTGTGTATATACTTTTTTGGATATTTTCCATCCTCCTATCTGCTGGATCTTTAAGTGCGGCCGTCTCAGGAGAGGGTAACGCCACTTGTTTAGATAAGCGTGTGAGCGCCTTGTCCACCCTAGGAGGTGTTTCCCAGCGCGCCCTAACCTCTGGCGGGAAAGGGTATAAAGCCAATAACTTCTTTGAAATTAGCATCTTTTTATCGGGGGCAATTTAATTCTTCTGATTTAGGAAAAACTATAGGTAGTTTTTTCACACCCCACATAATACCCTGTTTAGTGGTACCTGTAGTATCAGCTAAATGTAACGCCTCCTTCATTGCCAAAATCATATAACGTGTGGCCCTACTGGAAAATACGGTTGATTCATCACCGTCGCCACTGGAATCAGTGCCTGTGTCTGGGTCTGTGTCGACCGACTGAGGCAAAGGGCGTTTTACAGCCCCTGACGGTGTTTGAGGCGCCTGGACAGGCACTAATTGATTGTCCGGCCGTCTCATGTCGTCAAACGACTGCTTTAGCGTGTTGACACTATCCCGTAATTCCATAAATAAAGGCATCCATTCTGGTGTCGACCCCCTAGGAGGTGACATCCCCATATTTGGCAATTGCTCCGCCTCCACACCAATATCGTCCTCATACATGTCGACACACACGTACCGACATACAGCAGACACACAGGGAATGCTCTTAACGAAGACAGGACCCCACTAGCCCTTTGGGGAGACAGAGGGAGAGTTTGCCAGCACACACCAAAAGCGCTATATATGACAGGGATAGCCTTATAATAAGTGCTCCCTGTATAGCTGCTTTTATAATATAATTTTTGCCACTATTTTGCCCCCCCTCTCTTGTTTTACCCTGTTTCTGTAGTGCAGTGCAGGGGAGAGACCTGGGAGCCGTCCTGACCAGCGGAGCTGTGTAAGGAAAATGGCGCTGTGTGCTGAGGCGATAGGCCCCGCCCCTTTTTCGGCGGGCTCGTCTCCCGCTCTTTAGTGGATTCTGGCAGGGGTTAAATATCTCCATATAGCCCCCGGAGGCTATATGTGAGGTATTTTTTAGCCAAATAGGTTTTCATTTGCCTCCCAGGGCGCTCCCCTCCCAGCGCCCTGCACCCTCAGTGACTGCCGTGTGAAGTGTGCTGAGAGGAAAATGGCGCACAGCTGCAGTGCTGTGCGCTACCTTAAGAAGACTGAGGAGTCTTCTGCCGCCGATTCTGGACCTCTTCTTGTTTCAGCATCTGCAAGGGGGCCGGCGGCAAGGCTCCGGTGACCATCCAGGCTGTACCTGTGATCGTCCCTCTGGAGCTAATGGTGTCCAGTAGCCTAAGAAGCCAATCCATCCTGCACGCAGGTGAGTTCACTTCTTCTCCCCTCAGTCCCTCGCTGCAGTGATCCTGTTGCCAGCAGGACTCACTGTAAAATAAAAAACCTAACAAAACTTTCTCTAAGCAGCTCTTTAGGAGAGCCACCTAGATTGCACCCTTCTCGGCCGGGCACAAAAATCTAACTGGCTTGGAGGAGGGTCATAGGGGGAGGAGCCAGTGCACACCACCTGATCGGAAAGCTTTACTTTTTGTGCCCTGTCTCCTGCGGAGCCGCTATTCCCCATGGTCCTTTCAGGAACCCCAGCATCCACTAGGACGATAGAGAAAAAATGTTACCGATTGATAGAACACCGACACCCACCCGTAATTCCCACTCAGTTAGTGGGTCCACGCCGCCAAGTGAGTGGGAATAGAACCTGTCGTGAGCGAAACTCGTCACTGGGCCTGAAGTGCGAGTGGACTCACTGCCTCACTGCCGGGATTCTGGCAGATGGGATGCTGCTGACGGTATACTGACAGCCGGTATCCTGTCTGCCGGTATATCATACGGGGTCCCTTTAAACAATGTATTGCAAAATTGACGCTTAAGGGGTCTGAGTACATAGGGGAAAGGGATAACTTTATCTGCAAAGTACAAATACTACATGATATATGCTTCTACATACCATTCACAACATACATGTAAGCAGTGGCGTCAGAAGGCGGGTGCGGGGGGTGCGGCCCGCACCCAGGTGTCACCCACGGAAGGGGTGACACCAAGTGCTGGCTCTTCTGCAGTGACAGGAGCTGAGTGCTGCAGTGTGATGATCCTCTGCAACACTCGGCTCCTGTCACAGAAAAGGAGCCGGCACTGCAGCTGCACAGTCTCCGGGGGCAGCCAGCATCTCCGAGGAAGCTGGATAGTACACCCCGAAGAGGAGACCTGCGAGGCCATGCCCCCTTTAAATTAGGCCACACACCCTTTTCGGGCAGCCGCGGCTTCAGTGGGGTGAGTGCGGGTGTGTGTGTGTGTGTAAAGTAATGCAGGGTGCGCATCGGGTGGACCCACACCTGGTGACGCCTCTGCATGTAAGTCTTGTGAGCAGGCCCAGAGTAAGCGGCTTATGCTCGTGGCCCATACAATGTTCAAGCCCCTATTGTACGAAGAAGTGGGTTAACAGCCCCTATGATATTCTAAAAAAAAAATTTGAAAATGTAAAATCACCAAAACAAAATTTATAACAAAAAAATTTAAACCATAAAAACACAAAAAGAACATGATACCAATGACACAAATCTCTAGTTAGTTATTGACAAAGCAACAATAAAAAAACAACCCAGAACACGCTATACATTACCATCACAAAATGTTGTCAACAAACATCCACAAAAAACACACAGGATTAGTATTCAGAACTACATTACATTACATCACAGTACAGAGCATATGAATCTATGTTTCAATTTTTTTAACAGCTTAAAATTTCAAAATAATAAAGAAAAACACTTACCAGCCTTCCTTGGCCGATCAGAGTCCCGACATAAGGTGCCCTCACCACCTCTGGAGGGATAAGGATCTGCAGGGGCTCCTCACATTCCAAATATGTTGCAAGAAAAGGCCGCCCACCTCCTGTCTAGCATGCTGATTTTGGCCTTGACACGGCACTTAATGTCATATATAAACTTTCTGCAGGTGTCCACTGTGTGCGTCACCAACCCCTCACAGTTTACAGCAGTCACTACCTTCTGCCAGATGACTGTTTTTTTTGCGGGACGACACCTTTGCAGTCTCTCGTCCAAATAGCTGGTGATGGTACTTCATAATTGCCTGCACCAGGGCCATGTTTTCTGCAAATGAAAACTTTACATTGCGTCCCGTCTTGGTCCTAGCTCGCGGCTGTGAAGCATCATCATTACCACTTGAGGACTGTGGCACCTCTTCTGCCACCTCCTCTACCTCACTCACACACACACACACACACACACACACACACACACACACACACACACACACACACACACACACACACACACACCGACAATAGACTTAAAATATAAATGATAATGACAGAAAACAAGAAAACTTGTAAATAACAACACTGCAAGATTGACAAGACCACTTACAAGCACACTACAGCAATCAGAAAGCAACTAGAACAAAACTCTCTACTCACCAACACCTCACCACACAACCTCTCACCTCTCCGCTAATTAAATCCACATGGTTCGGACAGTTTGGGGTGTATTTATTTATTTATATGGCTGTGCCTTGACACTCCCACCTATTATACACAACCAATCACGCACAACTTTAGAAATTGGAAGAAATTATCTGAATGCAGGCCGCACTTGCATAAATACTGTCACACTTTTGAAAATACGAATCTAACCCCAAACCATTTTGGCAGAGATTGACAATGCGGCTGTAAAACAAACATCAGAAATTCGAATAACATCGACATCGGAAAACTTGAATTTTGCAAACACGGTAGATTAATAAAGTACCGATTTAAGTTTCAAAAAGTTGCAATCTAAAATCGGCACAAACACGAATCTTAGTAAATTTACCTCTGTGTATTTAAAATCCAAAAGATGCCTGAAAGCAATGCTCATATTTTTGAAAGTCAGCGTAGGGACTGACCAATAGGGAACGGCCGCGAAGGGGCTGGTCAGCTTAACAAATTATTACATTATTATGGAACTAAAATTCCCTGAATTCAGATGAATGACAGTTTAAAGTGTTATTAGGTGAGGGCTGGTTTTGTATGATATTTTTATATATAACACATGCTTCCTGTCTTCATGCTGGACTGATCCTTTACACTGCTCTGTGTCTTGAGAATGATCCTTAGGGGTCGAAACGTCAACCAATGATGATGACTATGACAATTCAATAAATATTGAGAATATATGAATATTGGTGAGTGCCCTCATTTGGTTTGTTAAATATATATACTCTGTAATATTTCCTTAGCTGATGTAATTTTCTACCTTAACCACTAGATGACAGTGTTGTATCATGGCTTTTTAATCATTATTACTTACAATTTTTAGAACACTAGCACTGGCTAAAAAGGATCTGAGGCTGCTCCAACGCTGACAGCAGAAAGGCCACTTTTGTCTTTTCCAACCGGCAGGTCTCCCTTGTGCTCTCATCCATCATCCTCTGGATCTCCATGATGATAGGATGGTAGAAGCAGGGGAATCAGACAAGCTGGCCTGTCCTACAGTTACACCATCTCCCTGAGCAGTGCCGTTTCTAGCGAACCCACCGCGGCACTTTTCCCCTGACCGGACTCTGCTCCCTCTACTCCCTGACATAGTACTCCGCTGCAGGGGCGGAGTTTCGCGGAATGACACGTTTGTGTTGTGATGTCGCGACGCAATGCATTGTTTTGCAAAACTCCACCCCTACAGTGGAGTACTACACTAGAGTAGGACAGCAAGCAGGGGGAGCGGAGGATGCGAGCGAGCAGGGGAGCTGGCGGGACTGGAGCTAGCTAGCTAGCGGGCACTGGCGGGCTGGCATTACCCCAGGCATATAGCATTACACACCCCTGGCAGTGGCAACTAGTATTACATACCCCTGGCAACTAGCATTACCCCTGGCAACTACCATTACACACCCCTGGCAACTACCATTACACACCACTGGCAACTAGCATTACACACCCCTAGCAATGAGCATGACACCCGTCCCAGAGCATGAAACCCCTGGCAATGAGCATGGATCCCAGAGCATGAAACCCCTGGCAACGAGCAAGACACCCAGCGCATGAAACCCCTGGCAACGAGCATGACATCCAGCGCGTGAAATCCCTGGCAACGAGCATGACACTCAGCACGTGAAACCCTTGGCAACCAGCAGGTCATTTTAAAAGTAATTAGTAGCTTTACTGTAGGGCATAATGTATCACGGGCATTACAGTGTGTGGCATAATATGGTGCAAGGGGTATTACTGTGGGGCTTAATTTGGTTAAATTTGTTTTTTGTCCCTATGATGGCGAGGTCTGTTGGTGCAGGGGCAAAAACTGGGGTGTAAGCATAGGCGGATCCAAGGGGAGGGGGCACTCGGGCCCGTGCCCCCCCCCCTCCTGTTGTTCCTGACGTCTTCTTTTTTTCAAAAGGAGAACAGCAGCAGCATTACTGCTATTTACGTCAGTCAGATTTGATAAAAGAGTCGGCAAGCACTAGGACCTGTCGCGGCTCTAACAGCAAGTCCGTGTGGTAACCAATGGGGAGCTCACTTTACAACCTACTTTCCCCACTGCTAGTCCAGCCGAGGCGCGGGGTTCAAATGCCAGCATCGAGTAAGACTGTTATTTATGATGGCGCAGAAGGCACAGTTTCCCAGCACTTCCTCCTGCACTTCCTTTACCACCATGCTAGGTGCAGTCACACTCAGCCTCAGCTGTGAGAAGGCGGCCCGTGTGATTGTGACAGGGCTGTCCTGCAGATGTCTTATGCTGCTTGTTGGAGATCCAGCTGGCTGCTTCTGCTGATCACAGATGGGCAGTTCGTGTCCTGCAGTCTGAGTCTCAGTGCAGTGCCCAAAACAAGCTATGCTACACCTGCCACCACCAACTAAAAACTATAATAATTATATTGTGCTGGGGTGCCTTCCAGGCTTCCATAACTAATGGAACAGGTGACCAACATTTCAAGGCCCAATCAGCCTTTTCATCAGGGTGAAACATTAGCAATAAACCAGGATGCGCTCCTACAGCCAATCATTACCTGATGGCGTATTCTGTGAGGCCACGCCCCTTGTGATACCACACCCCTTATCTGGGAGCACGCGTGCCTTAGGTGCATGTAAATATAACTATTACCGTTCCCCTATCATGGTGCCCCCCCTTTCATTTTCTTCTGGATCTGCCCCTGGGTGTAAGGTCGTCTTCCTACGAGACCACGCCCATTTTAACGAGGCACATTTTTTAATTCCAATGGCGGGGCGCAGTTTAAAATCTTGCACTGGGAGCCAAATTGTCTAGAAACAGACTTGTCACTGAGTAATGTTGAGCTATACATGTAATTTGCTTCTGTGTGATACATGATAGATTCTTGTTTGAAAAATCCTCACCTATGTATAACAACATCTCTCCATCTGGTGTATACATTGTGTTTATGTTTTCTGGGGTTACATAAAATCCACATGCAGAAATTGCCATATCTTGATATGTGACTATGATAACAATTTCTCACTTTCTCATACTCATCCTGCTTTCTGTTATATGCCGTTATTTAAATAAGATCTACAAGTACCGCACTTGCAAGTTGGCCGTATCTTGTACAGCTGCTGTCATGCAAGTTTCCCTGTTAATTAGGTACTACAGGGTTAATTGTGTATTTATAGTTTGTGAAACTGCTGCAGTCATACAACACAGACTGATGAGATACAACTATGGCCCTCATTCCGAGTTGTTCGCTCGGTGTTTTTCATCGCATCGCAGTGAAATTCCGCTTATTGCGCATGCGCAATGTTCGCACTGCGACTGCGCCAAGTAATTTTGCTATGAAGATAGTATTTTTACTCACGGCTTTTTCATCGCTCCGGCGATCGCATTGTGATTGACAGGAAATGGGTGTTACTGGGCGGAAACACGGCGTTTTAGGGGCGTGTGACTGAAAACGCTACCGTTTCCGGAAAAAACGCAGGAGTGGCCGGAGAAACGGTGGGAGTGCCTGGGCGAACGCTGGGTGTGTTTGTGACGTCAACCAGGAACGACAAGCACTGAAATGATCGCACAGGCAGAGTAAGTCTGAAGCTACTCTAAAACTGCTACGAGGTTTGTGATCGCAATATTGCGAATACATCGGTCGCACTTTTAAGAAGCTAAGATACACTCCCAGTAGGCGTAGGCTTAGCGTGTGTAACTCTGCTACATTCGCATTGCGAGCGATCAACTCGGAATGAGGGCCTATGTACATACATTTGATACACATATGGTATTATGGTGTGGATAGGAAATTATGTTGAAATTAATTAAAAGGAAGTACAAGTGCTGATTATGAATTTATGTATTTGTTATAAATCATATAACTAAGGTCTGACAGTTTGAACTAGAATAGGATATTTTACATATTACACTACCTTCTGCAAAGGTTTTTATGCTAGTTTTTTGTGAGCCCTATTACAAATTGTAATACATACCTAGGTGGTCATTCCGAGTTGTTTGCTCGGTAAATTTCATCGCATCGCAGCGATTTTCCGCTTAGTGCGCATGCGCAATGTTCGCACTGCGACTGCGCCAAGTAAATTTGCTAAGGAGTTAGGAATTTTACTCACGGCTTTTTCATCGTTCAGGCGATCGTAATGTGATTGACAGGAAATGGGTGTTACTGGGCGGAAACACAGCGTTTTATGGGCGTGTGGGGAAAAACGCTACAGTTTCCGGAAAAAAAACGCAGGAGTGGCTGAAGAAACGGGGGAGTGTCTGGGCGAACCAGGGACGTGCAGTCAGGGGAGGCAGGGGAGGCAGTGCCTCACCTGTCATAATGATTAAGATAATACAAAGAAGATGCATATGACACATATTCTGTGTCATATGTATCTTCTTTATATTATTCTTTACATTTCTCCCCTCTCTATGTATTTGGGAGGCACCGATCGTGGTGCCTCCCGTTGTCACTGGGGAAAGTATGGGGAGCGGGGGGCGGGTACGGGCGGGGACTAGCCATGGGCTGTAAATGCCCATTGAAAATGTATGGGAAAGCGGCACCATTAGTGGTGCCGCTTTCATACAGGGACGTGCTTTCAACCTATGAAAGCACGTCCCTGTCAGTGAGGCCACAGTGATTGGCCAGCGGATCCGTCACTGGATCCGCTGTCAATCACTGTGTGGGCGACGCGGGGGAGGAGGTGCGGGCGGCTGGATGCGGCGATGGTGCGGGCGGCGGGATGCGGCGGTGGAGCGGGCGACGGCGGAGCGGGTTTGCGGCGGTGGTGCGGCGGCGGAAATTACCTTTATTATGCAGAGTTTGGCAGCGGAGCGGTTCCAGTTTCAAAAATGGCGCCTCAGCGTCATTTTTGAAATTCAAGATGGCCGCCGCGAGCCAATCACGGCTCGCCGCGTCATCGCCCGCCCCCGCCGGCTGACTTATATAAGTCAGCGCGAGGCGGAGGAGAGTCAGTCCGACGGCGGAGGAGGAGCTGTGAAGAGCTCCTGAAGAATGAAGACGCCGGAAGTCCTGGCTGGGCGGCGGCTATGCAAAAGAGCTTAGCAGCCGCCGCCCACCAGGTGAAGACGCTGGAAGCCCTGGGGGGGTGGATCCCCCCCAGGTGAAGACGCCGGAAGCCCTGGGAAGGCGGCGGCCACGCAAAAGAGCTTAAAGGCCGCCGCCCCCAGGTGAAGACCCAGTTTAATAAAGTTTATTTTCAAGACAGTGTGGTGTTTTTATTTTAATATTTTCTTTACAGGTGGACTACAGGTGCCAGCGGGCACTTTATGTCCGGGCATGCTGGCACTTGTGGTTCTCCAAGTGCCAGCATGCTGGGGCAGGCTTGCTGGGACCTGTAGGCTACCTGTAAAGAACAATATTACTATACTTTGCAGGTGGACTACAGGTGCCAGCAGGCCCTTTGTGTCCGGGCATGCTGGCACTTGTGGTTCTCCAAGTGCCAGCATGCTGGGGCAGGCTTGCTGGGACCTGTAGGCCACCTGTAAAGAACAATATTAACACACAATGAACCCCGCACCCACCGCCACCAGGGGTGCGGGGCATAGCACTGGGCTATCAGCCCAGTGCTGGTTATTGCTCGGGAGGGGGGACCCCATTTTTATTTTTTGGGGTTCCCACTTTCTGAGTAATTCCAACCCTGGGCTGACTGGCTGGGGGGCAGATTAATGTTATGGCAGGGGGACCCCACACTGAGTGTCTCCCCTGCTATGGCATTACTCCCCCTGGCTGGTTCTGCCTAGTGCTGGTTTTACTGGTGTGTTGGGGGACCACACGTTTTTTTTTTTCAGGTGGGGGGGGGGGGGGGGCCTTCTTAGCTGCCAGTGCCTCCCCAACCAGTGACCTCACCGCACGTCACTGGGGCGAACGCTGGGAGTGTTTGTGACGTCAAACCAGGAACGACAAGCACTGAACTGATCGCACTGGCAGAGTAAGTCTCGAGCTACTTTAGAAACTGCACAGAGATGTCTTATCGCAATATTGCGAATCTTTCGTTCGCAATTTTAAGATGCTAAGATACACTCCCAGAGGGCGGCGGCTTAGCGTGTGCAATGCTGCTAAAAGCAGCTTGCGAGCGAACAACTCGGAATGACCACCCTAATAAAGTTAAAATTTTAATTGTTGCTTTCAGTACACAGAACATAGGTGGTCATTCCGAGTTGTTCGCTCGCTAGCTGCTTTCAGCAGCATTGCACACGCTAAGCCGCCGCCCTCTGGGAGTGAATCTTGGCCCTCATTCCGAGTTGTTCGCTCGCAAGGCGAATGTAGCAGAGTTACACACGCTAAGCCGCCGCCTACTGGGAGTGAATCTTAACATCTTAAATGTGCGACCGATGTATTCGCAATATTGCGATCACAAACGAGTTAGCAGTTTCTGAGTAGCTTCAGACTTACTCTGCCTGTGCGATCAGTTCTGTGCTTTTCGGTCCTGGCTGACGTCACAAACACACCCAGCGTTCGGCCAGGCACTCCCACCGTTTCTCCGGCCACTCCTGCGTTTTTTCCGGAAACGGTAGCGTTTCCAGCCACACGCCCCTAAAACGCCGTGTTTCCGCCCAGTAACACCCATTTCCTGTCAATCACACTACGATCGCCGGAGCGAAGAGAAAGCCGTGAGTAAAAATACTTTCTTCATAGTAAAGTTACTTGGCGCAGTCGCAGTGCGAACATTGCGCATGCGCACTAAGCGGATTCTCACTGCGATGCGATGAAAATCTCCGAGCGAACAACTCGGAATGAGGGCCCTTATCTTAGCAGAATAGCGAAGGAAAGATTAGCAGAACTGCTAATAAATAATTCTTAGCAGTTTCTGAGTAGCTCCAGACCTACTCACAGATTGCGATCAGCTCAGTCCGTTTAGTTCCTGGTTTGACGTCACAAACACGCCCTGCGCTCGGCCAGCCAATCCCCCGTTTCTCCAGACACTCCCGTGTTTTATCCTGACATGCCTGCGTTTTTGCAAACGTTCTAATAAATGTCGGAAGTTGGGCATTTATATATAAGCCTTCTCCTTAATAAAACCCTTTGCACAGTATTATAAGTTGCATTGAATAAGGAGTAGATCTTGTTGGAGGTTCTCGGTTTGCTTTTTCAAATCCAATAAACACCAAAACTAAAATAATCTCAACACCTATAGGTAATATATATAATAAATCTAACCTCAGTTCAAACTCCTTCTGATATTAACCCTGTTAATGGGTCCTGAAAAGCCCTTAATCTAGTAAAAATATATTTTTACTAATAATAATGATAATTTGTATGATTAACTTGTATTTTTTAGGTGCCACAAAGTTTCCACAGTGCCGTACAGGAAATATACAAGGTATCAGAGAAACTAACATATCTATGGCACAGTAAATGTTAAATTGGCATATCATTTTTAACAACACAAATAATAATCACCAAACTAGGTAGGACATAGATAAAGGGTGATAGTTGGGTCACTCAGTTTATCAAGAGCTACCGGTGGTGCTGGCTATCACCAAATATTGCAGGTGGTAGTCATCTCTGCCGATAGCAGTTGTTGTCCTCCAGTAACTATCGTCATCCCAGCCAACCAGTTCCTAACTGTCATTTTTCTGTAACATGACGGTTAAGAGCTGATCGGCTGGTACTTTATCTCTCTCCATTTTATGTTTCTCCGAGGCTTAGTACATTGACCCCTTTGTCATCATTAGCAGCACCTACATTTGGTTTGCAGGGTTCCTTGTATGACGCCCTGCCTGCAGCCAGTTGTGCTTTAGATCCCCCCTAGAAACGCACCCTGCAGTCTATAGAGCCGCCCAGAGCATCCTTGGGATGCCACAGGCAGTATTCTACTTCCTGGTGCCGGCAGCCCCACCCCCTCAGTGTGATGTTATAGGTAAGCAATAGAACAAGGAGGCTGAAACTTTAAGTAGTACACTGAGGATTCTTTTATATACAATTAACCCTCAGTCAGGCGCAGCTGGCCTGACAGGTGCCGCAAAGCTGTTCTCGCTCCCCTCTCCACCCCAAAGGGGGCGCAGGGGCCTGTCCCTCCTGGTACCTTCCTATCTCTAGGTGCTGTTCGAAACCCCCCTAGTTAGTTTTCCCGCCTCCTGCGTGGAGTGCAGTAGTGACCCTCCTGGCCTCTCAGGCACACTGCACCCAAACTCCTCCCACTTTTGAAGGTAAGTTTTTCCTTTTATTTTCATCTGTTAATTGTTTATTTTGCTCATTTTATGAATGAAAATTACAAAGGTTGTGGATATTTTGCGGAAATATGTAGGTTTGTCCAGGGCGGCCTCTCAGGCACACGGCGCCCAAACTTATGCTCATGTTCGTGTTTTCTCTTTTTTACTTCAGATTTTCTGCTGAAATGGCCCGTAAAACCTACGATTTCTCTCTGTGTATGTCCTAATGAAGGTCACTGATCACTTTAAGTGCATTAGAATTGAGTTAATTAGGTGCTAACGATGATTTTCTAACAGGCGCCTGTCAGTCGCATTGCGCCTGAAACCGGGAGTCCCAGAGGTGCGCCTGACGGAGGGTTAAGAGAAGGCATTAGTTGTCGTTTTTCTTTGGACTTGCAAAGTATTTTATGTTGATCATTGGTGAAGATTCCAGAACACATCCATTTTAATATCACAAAGTAAATACAAAATGTGAAAAATGCCAAAGGAGTGAATACTATATATATATATATATATATATATATATATACATCTATTAACTGAAAGTAGATGTCGGTAACATATAAGAAAAACTTCCACTCTGCTGAGCTGTGAACATGTTTTTTTTTTGTTAGAATCTTGCTTTTGATACATTTTGATACTGCGTTAAAATATACAAGTAAGAACAGCACAGTCACCAAGGCCAGAAAATACCACCTGTAATTCACAGTCTTTCCACAAGGAAACTAAATATTTCAGACACTTTCAGTTTACATGAGACGGTTTTCTGAATCTCACCAGTAATTCATTGTGAGATACACTTCTCTGCTCCCTGGTTTGGTCCTTTACCTGGCAACAAATGACTGCCATAAATGAAATTTCCCCATTGGCTCCCACAGTCCTGCTCAATTAAATGGCTGAGACTGTGGGTTTATTTGTGGAAGTAGTTTCTGTGCTCTCTGCCAGGGACTTTCTACCTCAGATATCCCTTTCTTTACAGCCAGCCACAGCCCATTACAGGATACAGCTCTCAGTTCTATATTCTGCAGCTACAAATTTATTATGCATCATATGTACTTATATTAGCAAGCAGCGACATAACTAGAACTTTGTGGGCCCCATAGCAAAACCTTGAAAGGGCCCCCCTCCCCTTGTCACTACAACATAGCTCCCAACATGACCCTCTCCAGGAGGGACACAATGCTCTGCTCCTGGACTTCCTTCTTACTGCTTATTGCCGGCACCTGTGCTGAAATACCTTTCTTATCCATTAACATGTTCAATACAGGTGCCAGCAATCATAAATTAAGAGTAAAGTCCAGGAGCAGAGCATTGCGTCCCTCCTGGAGAGGGTCGTGTTGGAAGGTATGCTACAATGCTGCTTAGGGGAGCAAGAGAAAAAGCGCAAGGGGAGTGAGAGAGAGACAAAGAGGGTGTCAGGAAGAGAGAGATAAAGGAGCAAGAGAGAGAGAGAGAGAGAGAGAGAAAGGAAGGTTTCATGGAAAAAAAGGGAATGAGAGAAAGAGAGAGGAGCAAGAGAGAGAGGGTGTCAGAGAGAAAGAGAGAGAGGGTGTCAGAGAGAAAGAGAGAAAGGGATGATGGGGAAGAGGGCATCAGGGAGACAGAGAGGGTGTGCGAGAGAGAGGTGGAAGGAGTAAGAGAGAGAGGGTGGGGAGCAAGCGGGAGTGAGAGAGAGAGAGTGTGTCAGGAAGGGAAGGAGAGAGAAAGAGAGAGGAAGGAGAGTGTCAGTGAGAGATAGAGAGCGAGAAAGATAGAGGATGTCAAGGAGAAAGCGAGAGAGAGGGGGTGTCCGGCAGAGAGACAGTGTCAGAGGGAGAGATAGAGAGAGAAATAGTGTGTGTGAGAGAAAGACAGTGTCAGAAGGAGAGAGAGAGACAGTGTCAGAGGGAGAGGGAGAGAGGGAGTCAGCAGGCCATCTTAACAGGAGTGTAGGCCCCTGGGCAAAGCAATGGTGGAAGATGGGACTGGAGGGAGAACACTAAAGTATAGAAGGTGGCATTGGGTTGAATGAAGGGGCCCTGGTACATGACTTCTAGGGTGGTAGGGGGTGTTTAATATACAGGGGAGGGGCGGACAGTGGAGTGAGCTTAATATTCATAATTTTCCGGTGGGAAGGCAGCTAGCTTGACTGCAGATATCTCCAGTTCCTGGAAATAGGTTTTCTAGCATTCAAAGGGATATAAACTAGAGAGCCTCGCCTTTCAGTAGGTACTATGGACTTGGGTATCTGAGTTCAGGAGCCAGAGCAATCCACCAACGAAAATATAAAACTGCATATTAGGTGTGTGGAGCTGTAGCAGAGACCAGCTGCTGGAAGGCTGATATCTCTGGTTCTGGGCATAGTAGAGACAAGCTGCCAGTGTCCACCAAAAATGGAAGAGTCCCAGCTTTTGGAGTCTATCCTCGGAAACACTCTGAGTCAGACAGAACCCAATATATCTGGCTGAGAAGAGCAATTAACAGGCTCGGATGGGGACCACTGCTATGAAGTCAGAGCCGATTTTCAAAAATCTGGTACCCCTGGAAAAAGAGGACCCTCAGCTATCAGCCGAGCACCATTATACTCCTGGGGCCCTTGGGCAACTGCCCATTGAGCCCATGCAAAAAGAAAAAGACGGCCCTGAGTGTCAGAGGGAGAGAGAGAAGGGGAGAGAGACATTGTTGGAGAGAGAGAGGGGTAGCAAGAGAGAGAGGGAGGGGAGCGAGAGGTAGAGAGAGACAGAGTGTCAGGGAGGGAGAGGAAGAGAGGGGAACAAAAGAGAGAGTGTCAGGGAGAGACAGAGAGAAATCAAGAGTGTGCTGTCAAGGAGAGAGAGAGAGAAAGTGTCAGGGAGAGAGAGAGAGTGAGAAAGAGAGACAGTGCCAGCGAGAGAGAGAGAGAGACAGTGTCAGGAAGAGAGAGTGTGCCAAGTAGAGAAAGAGGGGGAAGAGAGAAAGAGGGAGGGGAAGTAAGCAGGATAGACGTCACATTACCAGATTACTGTACAGGTCTCTAATGGGGGTGGGCACTTAACGGCATTAAGCCCCAGCCCCTAAATGTCCGCGAATTATGACACGCACTCCCTGCCACCCGGAGCCGGCAAGGTAGAGGCAGAGCGGGCAGGATAGGCTGGGACTATGTTTACAATAGTGTGGACCCCCCACCCCACTACATCCCCCACAGCCATGCTGTCTTGCGACCGGGGATGAAGGGGGGGCAGCAAGCCTTAGTGGCAGCCCATGGCAGCATGCAGGGGGAGCTGAGGGACCTGGAAGCAGCCAGGGCCCAATAGCAGCTGCACCCCCTTGACCCACGGTAGCTACGCCAGTGGTAGCAAGTCAATCAGTGCACCCATCAGCATTTTACTGAGGTAGTATACTGCACCCTAAGGTTACACTAACACCTAGTAAAAGGTGGCAGCGCAGGACTCAGACATTTTTTCGGTGCTCTGCTGTTCCTGTAATACTAGCACTTACTCATTACCATTTATACAGAACACACATATCCCACAGCGCATTACAGAGAGTAACACTCGCAAATAAATGTTGATAAATGTAGAGAAATAAGTGGCAGCTGAGCAGGGGTAAGATTGTGGCTTGTGATTGGTTTTCCTGCTCACCCAGCCCACTTTTCCAACCATTCATATTTCTGCATGCATTTAACAAAGTTGTGGCCCCCGTGTGAGAGCCCTGACCTCATTATAGTGACTATAATACTGTACTCTCTAGCGACAGGTATACAGTGCAGGGGGAACACTATAGATAACCGTACAATTCTCAGACAGATCTTTTGCTGGGGATGGTATAGTGATCCCGGTGCTTGGGATGCCGGTGGTCAGAATACCAACAGAAGTATCCCGAAGCGCAGAATCCCAACACCTGGAAGGGTAGAATACAAACCCTCATCCCCTACCCCCTTAACCCTAACCCTCCCTCACCGCAACCTAACCCTAACCCTCCCCGGTGGTGCCTAACCCTAACCCTCCCACCCCCACAACCTAACCCACCCTCCCTGCAGCCTAACCCTCCCACCCCTGCAGCCTAACCCTAACCCTCCCACCCCCACAGCCTAACCCTAACCCTCCCACCCCCACAGCCTAACCCTAACCCTCCCACCCCCACAACCTAACCCACCCTCCCTACAGCCTAACCCTCCAGCCCCCACAGCCTACCCTAACCCTCCCACCCCTGCAGCCTAACCCTAACCCTCCCACTCCCACAGCCTAACCCTAACCCTCCCACCCCCACAGCCTAACCTTCCCTGGTGGTGCCTAACCTTAATCCTCCCTCCCTGCAGCCTGACCCGCAACGCAGCCTAACCCTAATCATCCCCATGTAGCCTAACACTAACTTGGCCCGGCATACTTATGATCAGAATGCCGACAGTTGGGATTCCGGTGCCGGCTTTGAGATCGATGTTGGGATCCCAGCGTCGGTTTTTTGACCAGTGCTGGTATTCCGGCATCGGTATTCCGACTGCCAACATGCTGGCCAGATCCCCTTTTGCTGAATATATACAGCATAGTTACAGTATAATAAGTATAATATAGCATAGTATACACAGCATAGTTACAGTATAATACGTATAATATAGCATAGTATACACAGCATAGTTACAGTATAATACGTATAATATAGCATAGTATACACAGCATAGTTACAGTATAATAAGTATAATATAGCATAGTATACACAGCATAGTTACAGTATAATACATATAATATAGCATAGTATATACAGCATAGTTACAGTATAATACATATAATATAGCATTGTATACACAGCATAGTTACAGTATAATAAGTATAATATAGCATAGTATACACAGCATAATTACAGTATAATATGTATAATATAGCATAGTATACACAACATAGTTACAGTATAATACGTATAATATAGCATAATATACACAGCATAGTTACAGTATAATAAGTATAATATAGCATAGTATACACAGCATAGTTACAGTATAATACGTATAATATAGCATAGTATACACAGCATAGTTACAGTATAATAAGTATAATATAGCATAGTATACACAGCATAGTTACAGTATAATATGTATAATATAGCATAGTATACACAGCATAGTTACAGTATAATAAGTATAATATAGCATAGTATACACAGCATAGTTACAGTATAATATGTATAATATAGCATAGTATACACAGCATAGTTACAGTATAATACGTATAATATAGCATAGTATACACAGCATAGTTACAGTATAATAAGTATAATATAGCATAGTATACTATACACAGCATAGTTACAGTACAATAAGTATAATATAGCAATGTGTACACAGCATAGTTACATTATAATAAGTATAATATAGCATAGTATACACAGCATAGTTACAGTATAATATGTATAATATAGCATAGTATACACAGCATAGTTACAGTATAATAAGTATAATATTGCATAGTATACACAGTATAGTTACAGTATAAGTATATTATAGCATAGTATACTATATACAGCATAGTTACAGTATAGTAAGTATAATATAGTACAGCATATACAGCATAGTTACAGTATAATAAGTATAATATAGCTAAATGGGCCTAATTCTGAGTTGATCGCAGCAGCAAATTTGTTAGCAGTTGGGTAAAACCCTAGGGGGTATTACTACTGGGGCAAACTACTGGAGGACATTATTACTGGGGGCCATATACTGGGGGCAAACTACTGGGGGACATTATTACTGTGGGTCAACTACAAAGGTGCTAACTACTGGGGGCATACTACAGGAGGGCATTACTACTGGAGGCGTAACTACAGGGGCATTACTACTGACAGCTTAACTACAGGGGCATTACCACTGGGGGCATAAGTACTAGGGCGCTAAATGACTGGGGGCATTACTACAGGCAACATTACTACTGGGGGCAATATGGGCATTGCATAAGGGGCACCACTACTATGGGGTCTATATAAGGGGCACTACCAGTACAGTGGACATTGCATAATGAGCACTACAACTGTGGGCATTGTATAAGAAGCGCCACCTCACATGCACCGAAGCCGCATGTAAATGTACTTGCCCCTTCCATTGTGCCCCCCCTATAATTTTCTTCTGGATCCGACCCTGATTAGTGCAGTGGGACTGCAGTGCCACTCCTAGATGGGCCAGGTGTTTGTGCCGCACACTTGTGTCGCTTAGCTTAGTCATACAGCTACCTCATTGCACCTGTTTTACTTCTTTGCATGATGTGCTGTTTGGGGACTAGTTTTTTTAAAGTGCCATTCTGTCTGCCACTGCAGTGCCACTCCTAGATGAGCCATGTGTTTGTGCTGCACACTTGTGTCCCTTTGCTTAGTCATACAGCTACCTCATTGCACCTCTTTTACTTATTTTCATGATGTGTTGTTTGGGGACTATTTTTTTTTAAGTGCAATCCTGTCTGCCACTGCAGTGCCACTCCTAGATGGGCCAGGTGTTTGTGCCGCACACTTGTGTCACTTAGCTTAGTCATACAGCTACCTCATTGCACCTCTTTTACTTCTTTGCTTGATGTGCTGTTTGGGGACTAGTTTTATTTTAGGTGCCACCCTCTCTGGCACTGCAGTGCCATGCCTAGATGGGCCAGGTGTCTATGCCGCACACTTGTGTCGCTTAGCTTAGTCATACATCTACCTCATTCCACCTCTCTAACTTCTTTGCATGATGTGTTGTTTGGGGACTAGTTTTTTTAAGTGCCATCCTGTCTGACACTGCAGTGCCACGCCTAGATGGGCCAGGTGTTTGTGCCGCACACTAGTGTCGCTTAGCTTAGTCATACAGCCACCTCTGTGCAACTTTTAGGCCTTAAAACAACATTGTGAGGTGTTCAGAATAGACTGGAAATTAATGTTATTGAGGTTAATAATACTGTAAGATCAAAATTACCCCCAAATTCTGTGTTTTTAGCTATTGTTGTGTTTTTTTTTCCAAAAATCATCCACATCCAAAACCAAAACCCGAAAGGGTGGTTTTGGCAAAGCCTATCCAGATCCAAAACACGAGCAGAGATCCAGATCCAAACCAAAACACAAAACACGAAAAATGCCCGCCGCACATCTCTAGTTAAAATATACAAGTAAGAACAGCACAGTCACCAAGGCCAGAAAATACCACCTGTAATTCACAGTCTATCCACAAGGAAACTAAATATTTCAGACACTTTGGAGTCTTTCCACAAGGAAACTAAATATTTCAGACACTTTCAGTTTACATGAGACGGTTGTCTCAATCTCACCAGTAATTCATTGTGAGATACACTTCTCCTCTGGTCCTTTACCTGGCAACAAATGACTGCCATAAATGAAATGTCCCCATTGGCTCCCACAGTCCTGCTCAATAAATGGCTGAGACTGTGGATTTATTTGTGGAAGTAGTTTCTGTGCTCTCTGCCAGGGACTTTCTACCTCAGATATCCCTTTCTTTACAGCCAGCCACAGCCCATTACAGGATACAGCTCTCAGTTCTATATTGTGCAACTACAAATTTATTATGCATCATATGTACTTAGATTAGCAAGCAGCAACATAACTAGAACTTTGTGGGCCAGCAAAACCTTGAAAGGGCCCTCCTCCCCTTGTCACTAGTACAATGCCGCTAAGGGGAGCAAGAGAAAAAGTGCAAGGGGAGTGAGAGAGAGCCAAAGAGGGTGTCAGGAAGAAAGAGATAGAGGAGCAAGAGAGAGAGACAGAGAGAAAGGAAGGTTTCATGGAAAAAAATAAGATTTTACTCACCGGTAAATCTATTTCTCGTAGTCCGTAGTGGATGCTGGGACTCCGTAAGGACCATGGGGAATAGACGGCTTCGCAGGAGACTGGGCACAATTGCAGATACAACACCTGAGCAGGTTGAGGCGGCTTACTTCACTGACAATAAGAAAGCCTCGCTAACCTTCCCTGCGTCCAAAGAATAAAATGCTATTTTTGAGAAAGCGTGGGAAAACCCGGAGAAAAAAATCCAGATCCCTAGAAGGGATCTGGTTGCTTTCCCCTTCCCTGAGGAGGATAGGAAAAAAAAAATAAGAATTTACTTACCGATAATTCTATTTCTCGTAGTCCGTAGTGGATGCTGGGGACTCCGTAAGGACCATGGGAATAGCTGCTCCGCAGGAGACTGGGCACAAAAGTAAAGCTTTAGTACTACCTGGTGTGCACTGGCTCCTCCCCCTATGACCCTCCTCCAAGCCTCAGTTAAGACACTGTGCCCGGAAGAGCTGACACAATAAGGAAGGATTTTGAATCCCGGGTAAGACTCATACCAGCCACACCAATCACACCGTACAACTCGTGATACTATACCCAGTTAACAGTATGAAATACAACAGAGCCTCTCAACAGATGGCTCAACAATAACCCTTTAGTTAACAATAACTATACGGACTACGAGAAATAGATTTACCGGTGAGTAAAATCTTATTTTCTCTGGCATCCTAAGTGGATGCTGGGACTCCGTAAGGACCATGGGGATTATACCAAAGCTCCGAAACGGACGGGAGAGTGCGGATGACTCTGCAGCACCGAATGAGCAAACTCAAGGTCCTCCTCAGCCAGGGTATCAAATTTGTTAAATTTTGCAAAAGTGTTAGACCCTGACCAAGTAGCAGCTCAGCAAAGTTGTAAAGCCGAGACCCCTCGGGCAGCCGCCCAAGAAGAGCCCACCTTCCTTGTGGAATGGGCTTTCACCGATTTAGGATGCGGCAGTCCAGCCGCAGAATGCGCAAGCTGAATTGTACTACATATCCAGCGAGCAATAGTCTGCTTTGAAGCAGGAGCACCCATCTTGTTGGGTCCATACAGGATAAATAGCGAGTCAGTTTTCCTGACTCCAGCCGTCCTGGAAACATATATTTTCAAGGCCCTGACTACGTCCAGTAACTTGGAATCCTCCAAGTCCCTAGTAGCCGCAGGCACCACAATAAGTTGGTTCAGATGAAAAGCTGATAACACCTTAGGGAGAAACTGGGGACGAGTCCTCAATTCTGCCCTATCCATATGGAAAATCAGATAAGGGCTTTTACATGACAAAGCCGCCAATTCTGACACACGCCTTGCCGAAGCCAAGGCCAACAGCATGACCACTTTCCACGTGAGATATTTCAAATCCACGGTTTTAAGTGGCTCAAACCAATGTGACTTTAGGAAACCCAACACCACATTGAGATCCCAAGGTGCCACTGGAGGCACAAAAGGGGGCTGAATATGCAGCACTTCCTTAACAAATGTCTGAACTTCAGGCAGTGAAGCCAGTTCTTTCTGGAAGAAAATCGACAGAGCCGAAATCTGGACCTTAATGGAACTCAATTTTAGGCCCATAGACACCCCTGACTGTAGGAAGTGCAGAAAGCGACCCAGCTGAAATTCCTCCGTTGGGGCCTTCCTGGCCTCACACCACGCAACATATTTTCGCCATATGCGATAATAATGATTTGCGGTTACATCTTTCCTGGTTTTAATCAGCGTAGGAATGACTTCCTCCGGAATGCCCTTTTCTTTTAGGATCCGGTGTTCAACCGCCATGCCGTCAAACGCAGCCGCGGTAAGTCTTGGAACAGACAGGGTCCCTGCTGCAGCAGGTCCCGCCTGAGCGGTAGAGGCCATGGGTCCTCTGAGATCATCTCTTGAAGTTCTGGGTACCAAGCTCTTCTTGGCCAATCCAGAACCACGAGTATAGTTCTTACTCCTCTCCTTCGTATTATTCTCAGTACCTTGGGTATGAGAGGCAGAGGATGGAACACATAAACCGACTGGTACACCCACGGTGTCACTAGAGCGTCCACAGCTATCGCCTGAGGGTCCCTTGACCTGGCGCAATATCTTTTTAGCTTTTTGTTGAGGCGGGACGCCATCATGTCCACCTGTGGCCTTTCCCAACGGTTTACAATCATTTGAAAGACTTCTGGATGAAGTCCCCACTCTCCTGGGTGGAGGTCGTGCCTGCTGAGGAAGTCTGCTTCCCAGTTGTCCACTCCCGGAATGAACACTGCTGACAGTGCTAACACGTGATTTTCCGCCCATCGGAGAATCCTTGTGGCTTCTGCCATTGCCCTCCTGCTTCTTGTGCCGCCCTGTCGGTTTACATGGGCGACCGCCGTGATGTTGTCTGACTGAATCAGTACCGGCTGGTTTTGAAGCAGAGGTCTTGCTTGGCTTAGGGCGTTGTAAATGGCCCTTAGCTCCAGAATATTTATGTGTAGTGAAATCTCCTGGTTTGACCATAGTCCCTGGAAATTTCTTCCCTGTGTGACTGCTCCCCAGCCTCGAAGGCTGGCATCCGTGGTCACCAGGACCCAGTCCTGTATTCCGAATCTGCGACCCTCTTGAAGTTGAGCACTCTGCAGCCACCACAACAGAGACACCCTGGTCTTTGGAGACAGGGATATCCGCCGATGCATCTGAAGATGCGATCCGGACCACTTGTCCAACAGGTCCCACTGAAAGGTTCTTGCATGGAACCTGCCGAATGGAATTGCTTCGTATGAAGCTACCATCTTTCCCAGGACTCGCGTGCATTGATGCACCGACACCTGTTTTGGTTTTAGGAGGCTCCTGACTAGAGATGACAGCTCCTTGGCTTTCTCCTCCGGGAGAAACACTTTTTTCTGGTCTGTGTCCAGAATCATCCCCAGGAACAGAAGACGTGTCGTAGGGACCAGCTGTGACTTTGGAATATTTAGAATCCAACCGTGTTGTTGTCGCACCTACTGAGATAATGCTACCCCGACCAACAACTGCTCCCTGGACCTCACCTTTATCAGGAGATCGTCCAAGTACGGGATAATTAAAACCCCCTTTTTTCGAAGGAGTATCATCATTTCGGCCATTACCTTGGTAAATACCCTCGGTGCCGTGGACAAACCGAACGGCAACGTCTGGAATTGGTAATGACAATCCTGTACCACAAATCTGAGGTACTCCTGGTGAGGATGGTAAATGGGGACATGCAGGTAAGCATCCTTGATGTCCAGTGATACCATGTAATCCCCCTCGTCCAGGCTTGCAATAACCGCCCTGAGCGAGTCAATCTTGAACTTGAATTTTTTTATATATGTGTTCAAGAATTTCAAATTTAAAATGGGTCTCACCGAACCGTCCGGTTTTGGTACCACAAACATTGTGGAATAGTAACCCCGTCCTTGTTGAAGGAGGGGCACCTTGATTATCACCTGCTGGGAATACAGCTTGTGTATAGCCTCTAACACTGCCTCCCTGCCTGAGGGAGTCGTTGGCAAGGCAGATTTGAGGAAACGGCGGGGGGGAGACGTCTCGAATTCCAGCCTGTACCCCTGAGATACTACTTGAAGGATCCAGGGATCCACCTGTGAGCGAGCCCACTGATTGCTGACATTTTTGAGACGGGCCCCCACCGTACCTGGCTCCGCCTGTGGAGCCCCAGCGTCATGCGGCGGACTTGGCGGAAGCGGGGGAGGACTTCTGCTCCTGGGAACAGGCTGTATGCTGCAGCTTTTTCCCCTTACCTCTGCCTTTGGGCAGAAAGGACGCACCTTTAACCTGCTTGCCCTTATGGGGGACTGTACCTGATAGTACGGTGTTTTCTTTTGCTGTGAGGGAACCTGGGGTAAAAATGCTGATTTCCCAGCTGTTGCTGTGGAAACGAGGTCCGATAGACCATCCCCGAATAACTCCTCACCCTTATAAGGCAAAACTTCCATGTGCCTTTTTGAATCTGCATCACCTGTCCACTGCCGAGTCCATAACCCTCTCCTGGAAGAAATGGACATTGCACTTATTTTAGATGCCAGCCTGCAAATATCCCTCTGTGCATCTCTCATGTATAAGACAGCGTCTTTTATATGCTCTATGGTTAGCAATATAGTGTCCCTGTCTAAGGTATCAATATTTTCCGACAGGGAATCTGACCATGCAGCTGCAGCACTGCACATCCATGCTGAGGCAATCGCAGATCTCAGTATAATACCTGTGTGTGTATATATAGATTTTAGGATAGCCTCCTGCTTCCTATCAGCAGGCTCCTTTAGGGCGGCCGTATCCTGAGACGGTAGTGCCACCTTCTTTGACAAACGTGTGAGCGCTTTATCTACCCTAGGGGGTGTTTCCCAACGTGCCCTATCCTCTGGCGGGAAAGGGTACGTTAATAACAACCGTTTAGAAATCACCAATTTCTTATCGGGGAAAGCCCACGCTTCTTCACATACTTCATTTAATTCCTCAGATGAGGGAAAAACTACTGGAAGTTTTTTCTCCCCAAACATAATACCCTTTTTTGTGGTACCTGGGGTAATATCAGTAATGTGCAACACATTTTTCATTGCCTGGAGTCGGTATCCGTGTCGACGTCTGTGTCTGCCATCTGAGGTAGCGGGCGTTTTAGAGCCCCTGATGGCCTTTGAGACGCCTGGGCAGGCAAAAGCTGAGTAGCCGGCTGTCCCATGTCGTCAAACCTTTTATGTAAGGAGTTGACACTTTCACTTAATTCCTTCCATAAGTCCATCCACTCAGGTGTCGGCCCCGCAGGGGGTGACATCACATTTACCGGCATCTGCTCCGCCTCCACATAATTTTCCTCATCATACATGTCGACACAGCCGTACCGACACACCGCACACACACAGGGAATGCTCTGACAGAGGACAGGACCCCACAAAGCCCTTTGGGGAGACAGAGGGAGAGTATGCCAGCACACACCAGAGCGCTATATAACACAGGGATACCACTATAACTGAGTGTTTTCCCCTATAGCTGCTTATATATATAAACTGCGCCTAAATTTAGTGCCCCCCCTCTCTTTTTTACCCTTCTGTAGTCAGGACTGCAGGGGAGAGCCAGGGAGCGATCCTTCCAGCGGAGCTGTGAGGGAAAAATGGCGCCAGTGTGCTGAGGGAGATAGCCCCGCCCCTTTTTCGGCTGACTTTCTCCCGCTTTTTCTGGATATCTGGCAGGGGTATTTTTACACCTATATAGCCTTCCTGACTATATATGGTGTATATTTGCCAGCCAAGGTGTCTTATTTTGCTGCTCAGGGCGCCCCCTCCCCCCCCCAGCGCCCTGCACCCATCAGTGACCGGAGTCTGAGGTGTGCATGAGGAGCAATGGCGCACAGCTGCAGTGCTGTGCGCTACCTTGTTGAAGACCGAAGTCTTCTGCCGCCGATTTTCCGGACCAACTTCTTGCTTCTGGCTCTGTAAGGAGGACGGCGGCGCGGCTCCGGGACCGGACGATCGAGGTCGGGCCCTGTGTTTGATCCCTCTGGAGCAAATGGTGTCCAGTAGCCTAAGAAGCCCAAGCTAGCTGCAAGCAGGTAGGTTCGCTTCTTGTGCCCTTAGTCCCTCATAGCAGTGAGTCTGTTGCCAGCAGATCTCACTGTAAAATAAAAAACCTAAACTATTACTTTCTTTCTAGGAGCTCAGGAGAGCCCCTAGTGTGCATCCAGCTCAGCCGGGCACAAAAATCTAACTGAGGTCTGGAGGAGGGTCATAGGGGGAGGAGCCAGTGCACACCGGGTAGTACTAAAGCTTTCTTTAATTGTGCCCAGTCTCTTGCGGAGCCGTCTATTCCCCATGGTCCTTACGGAGTCCCAGCATCCACTTAGGACGTCAGAGAAAAGGGAATGAGAGACAGAGAGAGGGGCAAGAGTTAGAGGGTGTCAGGGAGAAAGAGAGAGAAAGGGATGAGGAAGAAGAGGGAGGGAATCGGAGACAGAGAGGGTGAGAGAGAGAGAGGTGGAAGGAGTAAGAGAGAAAGGGTGGTGAGCAAGCGGGAGTGAGAGAGAGTCTGCCAGGACGGGAGGGAGAGAGAAAGAGAGAGGAATGAGAGTGAGAGTGCCAGTGAGAGATAGAGAGGGAAAAATAGAGGATGTCAAGGAGAGAGAGAGAGAGAGAGAGGGGGTGTCAGGCAGAGAGAGACAGTGTCAAGGAGAGAGAGGGAGAGAGACAGTGTCAGAGAGAGAGAGAGAGAGATAGTGTGTGCGAGAGAAAGACAGTGTCAGGAGGAGAGAGACAGACAGTGTCAGAGGGAGAGGGAGTCAGCAGGCCATCTTAACAGGAGTGTAGGCCCCTGGGCAAAGCAACGCACTGGGTCTCCTACCCATCCTCCTGCGGTAGGGGTGGGGAGTGCTATCAGCGGCAGCTTTGATGTCCCGCGGGTGGTAGGGGGTGTTCTATCTTCCGCTCAGCATGTAGGGCCTGGAACAGTAATTTCTGCTACAGTAATTGCTTCTTTTCTGCACAGATGGTGGGAGATAGGGCGGGAGGGAGAACACTAAACTGTAGAGGGTGGCATTGGGCTGAATGAAGGGGCCCTGGTACATGACATCTAGGGTGGTAGGGGGTGTTTAATACGCAGGGGAGGGGTGAATAGTGGAGTGAGCTTAATATTCATCATTTTCCGGTGGGAGGGCAGCTAGCTTCACTGCAGATATCTCAAGTTCCTGGAAATAGATTTTTTAGCTTTCAATGGGATATAAACTAGAGAGCCTCACCTTTCAGGAGGTACTATGTGTTTTGTTCATATGTTTGTAAATCCAGTCATTAGGACACAGAGACATGTGAGTTCACTGCAGTGCTGTTTATTCCCTCCAGCTCCAGGCACACTACCCAATAGACCACCCACTTCCCAGCATTCCCCTGGTCCCAGGGACCATCACTGAAGATACAGGCTTACAAACAACAGTAAGGGAGTGTGTACAAATAGTAAGCATTCTAATACACTAACATCACACTATGGACTTGGGGATCAGAGTTCCAGAGCCAGAGCAATCCACCGACGAAAATATAAAACTGCATACCAGGCGTGTGGAGCTGGAGCAGGGACCAGCTGCTGGAAGGTGGATATCTCTGGTTCTGGGCATAGTAGATACAAGCTGCCAGTGTCCACCAAAAAGGGGAGAGTCCCAGCTTCTGGAGTCTATCCTCAGAAAAACTCTGAGTCAGACAGAACCCGAGATATCTGGCAGAGAAGAGCAATTAACAGGCTTGGATGGCGACCACTGCTATGAAGTCAGACATCTCCGGTTCCCCAGAGCCGATTTTTAAAAATCTGGTACCCCTATCAGCTCTCAGACTAGGGCCCTTATACTCCTGGAGCCCTTGGGCAACTTCCGATTGAACCCATGCGAAAAGAAAAAGATGTCACTGAGTGTCAGAGGGAGAGAGAAAAGGGGAGAGAGACATTGTTGGAGAGAGAGAGGGGGAGCAAGAGAAAGAGAGGGAGGGAAGCGACTGGTAGAGAGAGACAGAGTATCAGGGAGGGAAACAAAAGAGAGAGTGTCAGGTAGAGACAGAGAAATCAAGAGTGCTGTCAAGCAGAGAGAGAAAGAGAGAGAAAGTGTCAGGGAGAGAGAGGAGAGAGACAGTGTCAGCGAGAGAGACAGTGTCAGAAGAGAGAGTAGGAGAGTGTGCCAGGTAGAGAGAGAGGGGCAAGAAAGAAAGAGGGAGGGGAAGTAAGCAGGATAGACGTCACATTACCAGATTACTGTACAGGTCTGTAATGGGGGCAGGCACTTCACGGCATTAAGCCCCAGCCCCTAAATGTCCGCGAATCATGGCACTGCACTCCCTGCCACCCGGAGCTGTCCAGGTAGGGGCAGAGCGGGCAGGACAGGTTGGGACTATGTTTGCAATAGTGTGGACCCCCACCCCACTACATATCCCACGGCTATCCTGTATTGCAGCCGGGGATGAAGGGGGGGGGGGGGGGGCAGCAAGCGTCAGAGGCAGCCCATGGCAGGGTGCAGGGGGAGCTGCGGGACCTGGAAGCAGTCAGGGCCCAATAGCAGCTGCACCCCCTTGACCCACGGTAGCTACGCCAGTGGTAGCAAGTCAATCGGTGCACCCATCAGCATTTTACTGAGGTAGTATACCTGTGCACCCTAAGGCTACACTAGCACCTAGTAAAAGGTGGCAGTGCAGGACTCAACCATTTTTTCGGTGCTCTGCTGTTCCTGTAATACTAGCACTTATTCATTAACATTTATACAGAACACACATATCCCACAGCGCATTACAGAGAGTAACACTCGCAAATAAATGTTGATAAATGTAGCAAAAAATAAGTGGCAGCTGAGCAGGGGTAAGATTGTGTCTTGTGATTGGTTTTCCTGCTCACCCAGCCCACTTTTCCAACCATTCATATTTCTGCATGCATTTAACAAAGTTGTGGCCCCCGTGTGAGAGCCCTGACCTCATTATAGTGACTATAATACTGTACTCTCTAGCGGCAGGTATACAGTGCAGGGGGAACACTATAGATAACCGTACAATTCTCAGACAGATCTTTTGCTGGGGATGGTATAGTGATCCTGCTGCTTGGGATGCCGGCGGTCAGAATACCGAAAGAAGTATTCCGAAGCGCAGAATCCCGACACCTGGAAGGTAAGTATGCTAACCCTTATCCCCTACCCCCTTAACCCTAACCCTCCCTCACCGCAACCTAACCCTAACCCTCCCCGGTGGTGCCTAAGCCTAACCCTAACCCTCCCACCCCCACAACCTAACCCACCCTCCCTACAGCCTAACCCTCCAGCCCCCACAGTCTAACCCTAACCCTCCCACCCCTGCAGCCTAACCCTAACCCTCTCACCCCCACAGCCTAACCCTAACCCTCCCACCCCCACAGCCTAACCCGAACCCTCCCACCCCCACAGCCTAACCTTCCCTGGTAGTGCCTAACCTTAATCCTCCCTCCCTGCAGCCTGACCCGCAACGCAGCCTAACCCTAATCATCCCCATGTAGCCTAAAGCTACCCCCCACACCACCACCCCTCAGCCTAACACTAACTTGGCCCGGCATACTTATGAGCAGAATGCCGACAGTTGGGATTCCGGTGCCGGCATTGTGATCGATGTTGGGATCCCAGCATCGGTTTTCTGACCAGTGCTGGTATTCCGGCATCGGTATTCCGACTGCCAACATGTTGGCCATATCCCATTTTGCTGAATATATACAGCATAGTTACAGTATAATAAGTATAATATAGCATAGTATACACTAGAGATGAGCGGGTTCGGTTTCTCTGAATCCGAACCCGCACGAACTTCATGTTTTTTTCACGGATCCGAGCAGACTCGGATCCTCCCGCCTTGCTCGGTTAACCCGAGCGCGCCCGAACGTCATCATGACGCTGTCGGATTCTCGCGAGACTCGGATTCTATATAAGGAGCCGCGCGTCGCCGCCATTTTCACACGTGCATTGAGATTGATAGGGAGAGGACGTGGCTGGCGTCCTCTCCATTTAGATTAGGGTTGAGAGAGAGAGAGAGATTGCTGTGATACTGTAGAAGAGAGTGCACTGCAGACAGAGTTTAGTGACTGACGACCACAGTGACCACCAGAGACAGTGCAGTTGTTTGTTTTATTTAATATATCCGTTCTCTGCCTGAAAAAAACGATACACACAGTGACTCAGTCACATACCATATCTGTGTGCACTGCTCAGCCCAGTGTGCTGCATCAATGTATATATATATCTGACTGTGCTCAGCTCACACAGCTTATAATTGTGGGGGAGACTGGGGAGCACTGCAGTGCCAGTTATAGGTTGTTATAGCAGGAGCCAGGAGTACATAATATTATATTAAAATTAAACTGCACACTTTTGCTGCAGGAGTGCCACTGCCAGTGTGACTAGTGACCAGTGACCTGACCACCAGTATATATAATATTAGTAGTATACTATCTCTTTATCAACCAGTCTATATTAGCAGCAGACACAGTACAGTGCGGTAGTTCACGGCTGTGGCTACCTCTGTGTCGGCACTCGGCAAGTCGGCAGGCAGTCCGTCCATAATTGTATATACCACCTAACCGTGGTTTTTTTTTCTTTCTTTATAGTCGTCATACTAGTTACGAGTATACTACTATCTCTTTATCAACCAGTGTACAGTGCGGTAGTTCACGGCTGTGGCTACCTCTGTGTCGGAACTCGGCAGGCAGTCCGTCCATCCATAATTGTATATACCACCTAACCGTGGTTTTTTTTTCTTTCTTTATAGTCGTCATACTAGTTACGAGTATACTACTATCTCTTTATCAACCAGTGTACAGTGCGGTAGTTCACGGCTGTGGCTACCTCTGTGTCGGAACTCAGCAGGCAGTCCGTCCATCCATAATTGTATATACCACCTAACCGTGGTTTTTTTTTCTTTCTTTATAGTCGTCATACTAGTTACGAGTATACTACTATCTCTTTATCAACCAGTGTACAGTGCGGTAGTTCACGGCTGTGGCTACCTCTGTGTCGGAACTCGGCAGGCAGTCCGTCCATCCATAATTGTATATACCACCTAACCGTGTTTTTTTTTTCTTTCTTTATAGTCGTCATACTAGTTACGAGTATACTACTATCTCTTTATCAACCAGTGTACAGTGCGGTAGTTCACGGCTGTGGCTACCTCTGTGTCGGAACTCGGCAGGCAGTCCGTCCATCCATAATTGTATATACCACCTAACCGTGGTTTTTTTTTCTTTCTTTATAGTCGTCATACTAGTTACGAGTATACTACTATCTCTTTATCAACCAGTGTACAGTGCGGTAGTTCACGGCTGTGGCTACCTCTGTGTCGGAACTCGGCAGGCAGTCCGTCCATAATTGTATACTAGTATCCAATCCATCCATCTCCATTGTTTACCTGAGGTGCCTTTTAGTTGTGCCTATTAAAATATGGAGAACAAAAATGTTGAGGTTCCAAAATTAGGGAAAGATCAAGATCCACTTCCACCTCGTGCTGAAGCTGCTGCCACTAGTCATGGCCGAGACGATGAAATGCCAGCAACGTCGTCTGCCAAGGCCGATGCCCAATGTCATAGTACAGAGCATGTCAAATCCAAAACACCAAATATCAGAAAAAAAAGGACTCCAAAAGCTAAAATAAAATTGTCGGAGGAGAAGCGTAAACTTGCCAATATGCCATTTACCACACGGAGTGGCAAGGAACGGCTGAGGCCCTGGCCTATGTTCATGGCTAGTGGTTCAGCTTCACATGAGGATGGAAGCACTCAGCCTCTCGCTAGAAAAATGAAAAGACTCAAGATGGCAAAAGCAGCACAGCAAAGAACTGTGCATTCTTCGAAATCCCAAATCCACAAGGAGAGTCCAATTGTGTTGGTTGCGATGCCTGACCTTCCCAACACTGGACGTGAAGAGCATGCGCCTTCCACCATTTGCACGCCCCCTGCAAGTGATGGAAGGAGCACCCGCAGTCCAGTTCCTGATAGTCAGATTGAAGATGTCAGTGTTGAAGTACACCAGGATGAGGAGGATATGGGTGTTGCTGGCGCTGGGGAGGAAATTGACCAGGAGGATTCTGATGGTGAGGTGGTTTGTTTAAGTCAGGCACCCGGGGAGACACCTGTTGTCCGTGGGAGGAATATGGCCGTTGACATGCCTGGTGAAAATACCAAAAAAATCAGCTCTTCGGTGTGGAAGTATTTCACCAGAAATGCGGACAACAGGTGTCAAGCCGTGTGTTCCCTTTGTCAAGCTGTAATAAGTAGGGGTAAGGACGTTAACCACCTCGGAACATCCTCCCTTATACGTCACCTGCAGCGCATTCATAATAAGTCAGTGACAAGTTCAAAAACTTGGGCCGACAGCGGAAGCAGTCCACTGACCAGTAAATCCCTTCCTCTTGTAACTAAGCTCACGCAAACCACCCCACCAACTCCCTCAGTGTCAATTTCCTCCTTCCCCAGGAATGCCAATAGTCCTGCAGGCCATGTCACTGGCAATTCTGACGATTCCTCTCCTGCCTGGGATTCCTCCGATGCATCCTTGCGTGTAACGCCTACTGCTGCTGGCGCTGCTGTTGTTGCTGCTGGGAGTCGATGGTCATCCCAGAGGGGAAGTCGTAAGCCCGCTTGTACTACTTCCAGTAAGCAATTGACTGTTCAACAGTCCTTTGCGAGGAAGATGAAATATCACAGCAGTCATCCTGCTGCAAAGCGGATAACTGAGGCCTTGACAACTATGTTGGTGTTAGACGTGCGTCCGGTATCCGCCGTTAGTTCACAGGGAACTAGACATTTTATTGAGGCAGTGTACCCCCGTTACCAAATACCATCTAGGTTCCACTTCTCTAGGCAGGCGATACCGAAAATGTACACGGACCTCAGAAAAAGACTCACCAGTGTCCTAAAAAATGCAGTTGTACCCAATGTCCACTTAACCACGGACATGTGGACAAGTGGAGCAGGGCAGGGTCAGGACTATATGACTGTGACAGCCCACTGGGTAGATGTATGGACTCCCGCCGCAAGAACAGCAGCGGCGGCACCAGTAGCAGCATCTCGCAAACGCCAACTCTTTCCTAGGCAGGCTACGCTTTGTATCACCGGTTTCCAGAATACGCACACAGCTGAAAACCTCTTACGGCAACTGAGGAAGATCATCGCGGAATGGCTTACCCCAATTGGACTCTCCTGTGGATTTGTGGCATCGGACAACGCCAGCAATATTGTGCGTGCATTAAATCTGGGCAAATTCCAGCACGTCCCATGTTTTGCACATACCTTGAATTTGGTGGTGCAGAATTTTTTAAAAAACGACAGGGGCGTGCAAGAGATGCTGTCGGTGGCCAGAAGAATTGCGGGACACTTTCGGCGTACAGGCACCACGTACAGAAGACTGGAGCACCACCAAAAACGCCTGAACCTGCCCTGCCATCATCTGAAGCAGGAGGTGGTAACGAGGTGGAATTCAACCCTCTATATGCTTCAGAGGTTGGAGGAGCAGCAAAAGGCCATTCAAGCCTATACAACTGAGCACGATATAGGAGGTGGAATGCACCTGTCTCAAGCGCAGTGGAGAATGATTTCAACGTTGTGCAAGGTTCTGCAACCTTTTGAACTTGCCACACGTGAAGTCAGTTCAGACACTGCCAGCCTGAGTCAGGTCATTCCCCTCATCAGGCTTTTGCAGAAGAAGCTGGAGACATTGAAGGAGGAGCTAAGACAGAGCGATTCCGCTAGGCATGTGGGACTTGTGGATGGAGCCCTTAATTCGCTTAACAAGGATTCACGGGTGGTCAATCTGTTGAAATCAGAGCACTACATTTTGGCCACCGTGCTCGATCCTAGATTTAAAACCTACCTTGGATCTCTCTTTCCGGCGCACACAAGTCTGCTGGGTTTCAAAGACCTGCTGGTGAGAAAATTGTCAAGTCAAGCGGAACGCGACCTGTCAACATCTCCTCCTTCACATTCTCCCGCAACTGGGGGTGCGAGGAAAAGGCTCAGAATTCCGAGCCCACCCGTTGGCGGTGATGCAGGGCAGTCTGGAGCGACTGCTGATGCTGACATCTGGTCCGGACTGAAGGACCTGACAACGATTACGGACATGTCGTCTACTGTCACTGCATATGATTCTCTCACCATTGATAGAATGGTGGAGGATTATATGAGTGACCGCATCCAAGTAGGCACGTCACACAGTCCGTACTTATACTGGCAGGAAAAAGAGGCAATTTGGAGGCCCTTGCACAAACTGGCTTTATTCTACCTAAGTTGCCCTCCCACAAGTGTGTACTCCGAAAGAGTGTTTAGTGCCGCCGCTCACCTTGTCAGCAATCGGCGTACGAGGTTACATCCAGAAAATGTGGAGAAGATGATGTTCATTAAAATGAATTATAATCAATTCCTCCGCGGAGACATTGACCAGCAGCAATTGCCTCCACAAAGTACACAGGGAGCTGACATGGTGGATTCCAGTGGGGACGAATTGATAATCTGTGAGGAGGGGGATGTACACGGTGATATATCGGAGGATGATGATGAGGTGGACATCTTGCCTCTGTAGAGCCAGTTTGTGCAAGGAGAGATTAATTGCTTCTTTTTTGGTGGGGGTCCAAACCAACCCGTCATTTCAGTCACAGTCGTGTGGCAGACCCTGTCACTGAAATGATGGGTTGGTTAAAGTGTGCATGTCCTGTTTATACAACATAAGGGTGGGTGGGAGGGCCCAAGGACAATTCCATCTTGCACCTCTTTTTTCTTTTATTTTTCTTTGCATCATGTGCTGTTTGGGGAGGGTTTTTTGGAAGGGACATCCTGCGTGACACTGCAGTGCCACTCCTAGATGGGCCCGGTGTTTGTGTCGGCCACTAGGGTTGCTTATCTTACTCACACAGTCAGCTACCTCATTGCGCCTCTTTTTTTCTTTGCATCATGTGCTGTTTGGGGAGGGTTTTTTGGAAGGGACATCCTGCGTGACACTGCAGTGCCACTCCTAGATGGGCACGGTGTTTGTGTCGGCCACTAGGGTCGCTTATCTTACTCACACAGTCAGCTACCTCATTGCGCCTCTTTTTTTCTTTGCGTCATGTGCTGTTTGGGGAGGGTTTTTTGGAAGGGACATCCTGCGTGACACTGCAGTGCCACTCCTAGATGGGCCCGGTGTTTGTGTCGGCCACTAGGGTCGCTTATCTTACTCACACAGTCAGCTACCTCATTGCGCCTCTTTTTTTCTTTGCGTCATGTGCTGTTTGGGGAGGGTTTTTTGGAAGGGACATCCTGCGTGACACTGCAGTGCCACTCCTAGATGGGCACGGTGTTTGTGTCGGCCACTAGGGTCACTTATCTTACTCACACAGCGACCTCGGTGCAAATTTTAGGACTAAAAATAATATTGTGAGGTGTGAGGTATTCAGAATAGACTGAAAATGAGTGTAAATTATGGTTTTTGAGGTTAATATACTTTGGGATCAAAATGACCCCCAAATTCTATGATTTAAGCTGTTTTTTAGTGTTTTTTAAAAAAACCACCCGAATCCAAAACACACCCGAATCCGACAAAAAAAATTCGGTGAGGTTTTGCCAAAACGCGGTCGAACCCAAAACACGTCCGCGGAACCGAACCCAAAACCAAAACACAAAACCCGAAAAATTTCAGGCGCTCATCTCTAGTATACACAGCATAGTTACAGTATAATACGGATAATATAGCATAGTATCCACAGCATAGTTACAGTATAATACGTATGATATAGCATAGTATACACAGCATAGTTACAGTATAATAAGTATAATATAGCATAGTATACAGAGCATAGTTACAGTATAATAAGTATAATATAGCATTGTATACACAGCATAGTTACAGTATAATAAGTATAATATAGCATAGTATACACAGTGTAGTTACAGTATAATATGTATAATAGAGCATAGTATACACAGCATAGTTACAGTATAATATAGCATAGTATACACAGCATAGTTACAGTATAATAAGTATAATATAGCATAGTATACACAGTTTAGTTACATTATAATAAGTATAATATAGCATAGTATACACAGCATAGTTACAGTATAATACGTATATTATACCATAGTATACACAGCATAGTTACAGTATAATACATATAATATAGCATAGTATACACTGCATAGTTACAGTATAATACATATAATATAGCATAGTATATACAGCATAGTTACAGTATAATACATATAATATAGCATAGTATACACAGCATAGTTACAGTATAATATGTATAATATAGCATAGTATACACAGCATAGTTACAGTATAATAAGTATAATATAGCATTGTATACACAGCATAGTTACAGTATAATAAGTATAATATAGCATAGTATACACAGCTTAGTTACATTATAATAAGTATAATATAGCATAGTATACACAGCATAGTTACAGTATAATATGTATAATATAGCATAGTATACACAGCATAGTTACAGTATAACTTGGCCCGGCATACTTATGATCAGAATGCCGACAGTTGGGATTCCGGTGCCGGTATTGTGATCGATGTTGGGATCCCAGCATCGGTTTTCTGACCAGTGCTGGTATTCCGGCATCGGTATTCCGACTGCCAACATGCTGGCCATATCCCATTTTGCTGAATATATACAGCATAGTTACAGTATAATAAGTATAATATAGCATAGTATACACAGCATAGTTACAGTATAATACGTATATTATACCATAGTATACACAGCATAGTTACAGTATAATACATATAATATTGCATAGTATACACTGCATAGTTACAGTATAATACATATAATATAGCATAGTATATACAGCATAGTTACAGTATAATACATATAATATAGCATAGTATACACAGCATAGTTACAGTATAATCAGTATAATATAGCATAGTATACACAGCATAGTTACAGTATAAGTATAATATAGCATTGTATACACAGCATAGTTACAGTATAATAAGTATAATATAGCATAGTATACACAGCATAGTTACATTATAATAAGTATAATATAGCATAGTATACACAGCTTAGTTACATTATAATAAGTATAATATAGCATAGTATACACAGCATAGTTACAG
The DNA here is from genome assembly GCF_028390025.1 of Pseudophryne corroboree. NCBI lineage: Eukaryota > Metazoa > Chordata > Amphibia > Anura > Myobatrachidae > Pseudophryne > Pseudophryne corroboree. The sequence goes on from NC_086451.1 coordinate 448,624,013, forward strand.
TATAATATGTATAATATAGCATAGTATACACAGCATAGTTACAGTATAACTTGGCCCGGCATACTTATGATCAGAATGCCGACAGTTGGGATTCCGGTGCCGGTATTGTGATCGATGTTGGGATCCCAGCATCGGTTTTCTGACCAGTGCTGGTATTCCGGCATCGGTATTCCGACTGCCAACATGCTGGCCATATCCCATTTTGCTGAATATATACAGCATAGTTACAGTATAATAAGTATAATATAGCATAGTATACACAGCATAGTTACAGTATAATATGTATGATATAGCATAGTATACACAGCATAGTTACAGTATAATAAGTATAATATAGCATAGTATACACAGCATAGTTACAGTATAATAAGTATAATATAGCATTGTATACACAGCATAGTTACAGTATAATAAGTATAATATAGCATAGTATACACAGTGTAGTTACAGTATAATATGTATAATAGAGCATAGTATACACAGCATAGTTACAGTATAATAAGTATAATATAGCATAGTATACACAGCATAGTTACAGTATAATAAGTATAATATAGCATAGTATACACAGTGTAGTTACAGTATAATATGTATAATAGAGCATAGTATACACAGCATAGTTACAGTATAATAAGTATAATATAGCATAGTATACACAGCTTAGTTACATTATAATAAGTATAATATAGCATAGTATACACAGCATAGTTACAGTATAATACGTATATTATACCATAGTATACACAGCATAGTTGCAGTATAATAAGTATAATATAGCATAGTATACACTGCATAGTTACAGTATAATACATATAATATAGCATAGTATATACAGCATAGTTACAGTATAATCAGTATAATATAGCATAGTATACACAGCATAGTTACAGTATAATAAGTATAATATAGCATAGTATACACAGCATAGTTACAGTATAATAAGTATAATATAGCATAGTATACACAGCATAGTTACATTATAATAAGTATAATAAAGCATAGTATACACAGCTTAGTTACATTATAATAAGTATAATATAGCATAGTATACACAGCATAGTTGCAGTATAATATGTATAATATAGCATAGTATACACAGCATAGTTACAGTATAATAAGTATAATATAGCATAGTATACACTGCATAGTTACAGTATAATACATATAATATAGCATAGTATATACAGCATAGTTACAGTATAATACATATAATATAGCATAGTATACACAGCATAGTTACAGTATAATCAGTATAATATAGCATAGTATACACAGCATAGTTACAGTATAATAAGTATAATATAGCATTGTATACACAGCATAGTTACAGTATATACGTATAATATAGCATAATATACACAGCATAGTTACAGTATAATAAGTATAATATAGCATAGTATACACAGCATAATTACAGTATAATATGTATAATATAGCATAGTATACACAGCATAGTTACAGTATAATAAGTATAATATAGCATAGTATACACAGCATAGTTACATTATAATACGTATAATATAGCATAGTATACACAGCATAGTTACAGTATAATATGTATAATATAGCATAGTATATACACAGCATAGTTACAGTATAATACGTATAATATAGCATAGTATACTATACACAGCATAGTTACAGTACAATAAGTATAATATAGCAATGTATACACAGCATAGTTACATTATAATAAGTATAATATAGCATAGTATACACAGCATAGTTACAGTATAATATGTATAATATAGCATAGTATACACAGCATAGTTACAGTATAATAAGTATAATATTGCATAGTATACACAGTATAGTTACAGTATAAGTATAATATAGCATAGTATACACAGTATAGTAGTTACAGTATAAGTATAATATAGCATAGTATACTATTAGGGAGGCCAATCCCAGGCCGTTTTTTCAATCCCGGGATTCAGGATTGAAAAACGGTCAATCCCGGGATTCCCGGGATCCCGGGATTGCAGTAGGGATTAGAGAAAATTGTAGGGAGCAGCGCTGGAGGGAGGGTGTAGGTAGCGGTGCAGGAGGTAGGGAGTGTGTAGGCAGCGGTGCGGGAGGTAGGGAGGGTGTAGGTAGCGGTGTGGGAGGTAGGGAGTGTGTAGGTAGTGGTGCGGGAGGTAGGGAGGGTGTAGGTAGCGGTGTGGGAGGTAGGGAGGGTGTAGGTAGCAGTGCGGCACTCAGGACAGAGGGTGTAGGTCGCGGCAGGGAGAGAGGAAGGCTGCACGGAGGGAGAGTAATGTGTGTGTAAGTAACTGTACTTACTATTAGACGGGCGGCAAGGCAACCATTAACACTGAACGCGGCGGCATTTCAAATGAAGCGCCGGCCGCCAGCCAACCAGAGCTGGCGGACCGGCAGCCAATCAGGGAAGCAGCCGCAGCAGTCGCTCCTGATTGGCTGCCGCTGCAGCTTCCCTGATTGGCTGCCGGTCCGCCAGCTCTGATTGGCTGGCGGCCGGCGCTACATTTGAAGTGCCGTGCGCGTTCAACTTGTTCATGGCTGCTGCCCGCCTAAATGAGTAAGTACTATTACTTACACATCCACCCTCCCGCCGCCGCGCATGCGCAGTATAATCCCGTGAATCTCGGGATTGGATGCTCCAATCCCGGGATTCAAATCCCGGCATTTTTAGGCCCAAATCCCGGGATCCCACCGATCCCGATCCCGGGATTGGCCTCCCTATATACTATATACAGCATAGTTACAGTATAGTAAGTTTAATATAGTACAGCATATACAGCATAGTTACAGTATAATAAGTGTAATATAGCATAATGGGCCTAGGTGGTCATTCCGAGTTGTTCGCTCTGTATTTTTCTTCGCATCGCAGCGATTTTCCGCTTATTGCGCATGCGCAATGTCCGCACTGCAACTGCGCCAAGTAAATTTGCTATGCAGTTAGGACTTTTACTCACGGCTTTTTCATCGTTCTGGTGATCGTAATGTGATTGACAGGTAGTGGGTGTTACGCTACCGTTTCTGGGAAAAACGCGGGAGTGGCTGGAGAAACGGAGGAGTGTCTGGGCGAACGCTGGGTGTGTTTGTGACGTCAAACCAGGAACGACAAGCACTGAACTGATCGCAGATGCCGAGTAAGTCTGGAGCTACTCAGAAACTGCTAAGAGAGGTCTAATCGCAATATGGCAATTTTAAGAAGCTAAGATTCACTCCCAGTAGGCGGCGACTTAGCGTGAGCAAATCTGCTAAAAGCAGCTTGCGAGCGAACAACTCGGAATGAGGGCCCTAATTCTGAGTTGATCGCAGCAGCAAATTTGTTAGCAGTTGGGCAAAACCATGTGCACTGCAGGGGGGACAGATATAACATGCGAAGAGAGAGTTAGATTTGGGTGGGGTGTATTCAAACTGAAATCTAAATTGCAGTGTAAAAATAAAGCAGCCAGTATTTACCCTGCACAGAAACAAAAGAACCCACCCAACTCTAACTCTCTCTGCACATGTTATATCTGCCCCCCATGCAGTGCACATGGTTTTGCCCAATTGCTAACAAATTTGCTGCTGCGTTCAACTCAGAATTACCCCCAATATACACAGCATAGTTACAGTATAATAAGTATAATATAGAATAGTATACTATACACAGCTAAGTTACAGTATAAGTATAATATAGCATAGTATACACAACTTAGATACAGTATAATAAGTATAATATAGCATAGTATACTATACACAGCATAGTTACAGTATAAGAAGTATAATATAGCATAGTATACTATACACAGCATAGTTACAGTATAATACGTATAATATTGCATAGTATACACAGCATAGTTACAGTATAAGAAGTATAATATAGCATGGTATACTATACACAGCATAGTTACAGTATAATACGTATAATATTGCATAGTATACACAGCATAGTTACAGTACAAATAATTATAATATAATATAGCATAGTATACTATACACAGCATAGTTACAGTATAATATAGCATGGTATACTATACACAGCATAGTTACAGTATAATACTTATACTATAGTATAGTATACACAGCATAGTTACAGTATAAATAAGAATAATATAGCATAGTATACTATCCACAGCATAGTTACAGTATAATAAGTATAATATAGCATAGTATACACAGCATAGTTACAGTATAATAAGTATAATATTACATAGTATACACAGCATAGTTACAGTAAAGTAAGTATAATGTAGTACAGCATACACAGCATGGTTCTTTCTGGTGGCAATTGTACAACATAAACCCCATGTAGTGCCTAGTTTGTAAAGCAGGCCTACACTATTGTGTGGCTAGCGTATGAAGCATCCCTGCAATTCGGTGGCTAGTTAGAGCAGACAATCGAGCTCTGGTGCTCATCTATAGCAGATCCTCAATCGTTTGAGGCCAATGTACATCAAACCCATACTTAGGGTTGGACAGGCCCACAGTGGTACAGGGGAAACCCCCAGAGGGCCCCGCTGTCAGGCAGTCCACCCCTCTACTAGGGATCAGGTTCCAGACTGTGCACTTGAATAATACTTTACACTGTACGCAGTAGCGGCTCTTGCCGCGAGCAAGCAGGCTTTTTTCCCGGGGCGCCGCTACCCTGAGGGTGCCGCCGCTACCGTGGCAAGAGCCGCTACTAATCTAACCTCACTCCGTCCCCGCTCCCCGGCTGCATCGAGCGCTGTGTGCGCCCGCTGCAGCCGGTGTCGCTGACTGACACTAGAGTTCAAAATTGACCCCTAGTGTCACTGCGGCGCTGCTATGGGAGAGACGTCATGACGTCTCTCCCATAGAGAGGAGCCGGCGCCCGGAGACAGCAGCGGCAGCAGCGGTCCGGAAACAGGAGTGAGGCTGGTAAGTATTGTGTTTTTGTTAATTTTTAAGGTTTCAAAGTGGCGCTACTAAAGGGAGCACTACTAATGGGGACACCACTACAGGGGGCACATACTGGGGGCACTACAAATGGGGGCACTACTACAGGGGGCACAGCTACTGGGGGCATATCTTGATAATGTCAAATATTACCTTAAAACATAAAGCTATTCACTATTACCGTAGAGCCGCTATGGCCGCTAGACTTATTACACACACAACGGACTAAGTACACTATTTGCATACTGAGTACCGTAAGGGGTACGTACTTAGCGTAACAGACGCTACGCCGCGGGCGCGACAAACGAGCAACTCGTACGCTCACGGCTCGCGCTTCGTACCTAGCACGCTATTGGCGTACAGAGTACCGTATTGATACGCTGACAGCGTATCAATCGCTGTGCCGCGGACGTGAAACACGAGCGGCACGGACGCTCACAGAATGATATGCAGTAAACCTTGTTAATGAAACACAGTGAGAATATGCTTATACTCTAAACCTTAATAGTCAAATAGTATAACGATGTAACGCTGAAAAACCTTAAAAATGCTTATGCTGTTAGAGCGATTGAGACGCTCAGAAAGCCCCTTGCAGAAAAGGGATCACTTAACACCAGTTTGTATTTGAAATCACAGGGTTTTAAGGCCTCTGTGGATCGAGTCTAATAAAAGGTAAAACAATACAAGTCATACACTACAAACTAACATAGAAATCTAATAGAATAACAGAGAGTAAAGATGGCCACAGAGAAAATACATACGTGAGAATACTCGCAGGCGCAACCCGGATCCAGACCTCCGATATCAGGTAGATAACGTTGAGAGAGAGAGTTCTGGCCGGTCAGGTAACAGTGGTCTTTATATACACAACATACATTCACAACACAATGGTCACTGTAACCTCATTGTTCATTGGACACAGGGATGTGTCTCTACATAACAAGAAAGGTCATAGGTGGATTTGAACAGGTGGGCAGTGTCTTTCCCCAACTGCTCTTGTGGGTGGTATCCTCTGGATTCCCGCCGCATGTGTAATTTAAAGCAAATACATTTAAAGTTCATAAACTACTTCTGTACATAACTATACGCAGGAGCGAGCGATCCTTTCCTAACTGACACCAAAATGTTACCCTCATAATGCCCTACAGCTGGATACTAGACACCACCTTCCAACCTTTATCTGACCCTTCCTATCATGCAAAGAGGAATCCCTCTGTCCAGGAACATGGTCTTGGGGAATAATGTCTACAAAATGCACTATTTGGGTTAAATATGCTACATTCGAGTCGTACGCTACACGCTCACAAACCCCGCCGTAATTACACATATCATGCGCACGAGACGCTGGACGTCCCTTACGCAACTTGCGTGTATGTGCACGCACGGCGGACTGAGTGCACGAGCAGCGCGCGTGTACATGAGGGGTTAGTACAAGGCATACGCATCATGATATTTTTCGACTTTGACAGTCCACCCTTTGGCAGTCAACAATAACTACAATGAAATACCTATATATGATTGGGTGAAGGGAGGAGAGGAGGAGGTGGGAAATGTATAACCTAGTGGGATAGTAAAAGCATATGTGTATGAAATTCATGTCTGAGGGGCATGTATCATTGTGCCGTATATGTTTTAAATAAGCTTCGAGGTATTGCGAAGTATACATTAAATCCTTCTTATCCTGTATTAAGGGTCTGTGGATGGGCTAACAAACTCTACCAAGCTCTTTTTCGGCTTTTGGTTACCACAAATGGGGGAGCACATTTAGTTGATGATACATGGGGGGGGGGGGAAACATATGTGAGTGCTAATATGTGGATGTCACCTATCGACTATGTGTGATACTACCTGGAGGTTGTAGAGATGAAGATAAGAAACATGTGTTATAAATACATTCATATGGTAATGTGTGTAATTGTCCTTGGGCGTCTGTTGAAATCTTGTCCGGATTGCTGTATCTTTGCTGTAAGTGGTAAGCAAAGTTCTTCAAGTGTCCATAAATGTTTAAAGTCTCTAAAGTATCTCGCAAAGTCTGTGAAAAAGTTCATCAAATGGTCTGTGGTCTGTAGAAATGTGCATCAGAATCTTCTTCCGGGTGGATGTCTTTTTACCTTGGGGAAAAACAAAGGAGAAACGGGTGAAAGAAACGTACCGTGGAATCACGTCTTATCACAACATTGTCTCAATCGTTGGGTCATAAATTAAACCAGTTGTTGTAACAATGCCCTCGCTCCTCAAACTCATCACTTTGGTACTGCGCTTGTAATGCATTAAAATCCGAACACATCTAAATATCAAACCAATCATTATGACAACTCCTAGGATACACAAGAGAAATTTCCCTACATTCACGATTACATTTTGAGCCTATTCTCCTAAACCTGAGAACCAATTGATCCCGATCCCCGCCGCCGCTCCTGTTGGTCTGGAGCAGGTGAGGGGCAGTAAGGGAGCTGTCACAGGGGTAAGAGGGAGCCGACAGGAGTCCCGGTGTGGCCGCGTTCTGGTCCCGGAGCCCGCGTCCGGGCAGGTCCCAAACTCTAGGTCCCGGCTGTGAAACGGGGTGAAGGCCTCAGTTCTGAAAAAACGAGCGGGGGCCCCTCTCCAGCCTCCGTGGGTCCCGGTGATGGTGCACAGTTGTTGGCAGGCACAGTGAGGGAGGAAAGCTGGGGATATACAAAATAAATGTAGGGCTAGCAGGAGCACATAGAAAGGACGTCCTCACAGCTAGCTGGTTAGGCCACGCCCCCTACCACTATCAAGACACTAATATTTTGCAGAATTTGCTCGGGTATTGTGTTTTACAAGAGGTTCCATATACTGCAAGTGGCCACGAGAAACCTTATATAAAATGCATGTAGCCATAGGGATCATTGTGCCTTATAACCAATGCAGGGAAAGGGTGCTGATGATCCTATGTGAATGTATGTACTGTATCTCTGATTTCTTTTCCCTCCCAAGAATGTAACAGCTGCATAATGGGGGTAAGGTGCAATCAGGGAGATTGTTGGTCTATTCAGGGAGTCAGGGAGATTGCTACTACAGACATGTTGTGACGAGGCGCAGAAAACTAGTCAAGATAACGGTGGACCCATCTGTATTTCAAGGAGTTTCCTGAAGAATGAGGGAGGGTAGGCAACTATGACCTGTATTGATGATACGGGATGCAGTTACGTGACCGGGGGTCAGGAGACCAGCGGTCACAATACCAACGCCGTGATCCCGGCATCAGAAAATCCCGTCAGTCGGCATGAAGGGATTATTCCCACTCGTGGGTATGCATGACATCCATAGAGTGGGAATAGAACCTGTGGTGAGCACAGTGAGCCACCCACCCTGCTGCATGGTGAGCACAGCGATCCCGCAAGGGGCTTCAATGTGCCCGGCCCCCCACCAGATATGTAACCAGCCGGATCCCGCTGCTGGTATTGTGACAGGCGGTCTCCTGACCGCCTGTCACACATACCCAACCTGATGATAGAATGACCAGTGTCCACTGACTTAGACATTAGACATTTCATTATCGCAGAGGGCCCATATCTTGTACAGGTTGAGTCTCCCATATCCAAAATGCTTGGGACTAGAAGGTTCTTGGATATTGGATTTTTCCATATGTTGGAATATTTATACACCATAATGTAATATCTTGGGGATGGGACCCAGGTATAAACACAGAATGCATTTATATTCTCATATACACCTTATACACCCAGCCTGTAGGTCATATTATACAATATTATTAATCATTTTGTGCATTAAAAAAAGTATGTGCAGACTGACCCGTCAGAGAAAAGGTGTCACTATCTCAGTCCACCTAAAAAGATTTCAGAATTTTGGATACAGGAGACTCAACCTTTATTAGAATTCTAGAGCTGGTGTAATCCAAATTAAAACACAGCAACAGTGCACTGGGTCATATGCTGAGTCGGACACAAAATGGCTGAGTTTGGGTGATGCCGTGGAAGCCAGATTTACTACCTTATGCTTATCTATGTGGCTCCAAGAAGGAAGCTACTCCGCCTGCTGTTTTCAGTTTCTTATATAGCGCAGCAAATTCCTTTGCGCTTTACAATTGTAAATAACTTTGATATAACAAACTGGGTGATAACAAACAGTCATAGAGGTAGGAGGGCCCTGCTCGAAGCTTACACTCTATTAGTGATGAGTGGGTTCGGTTCCTCGGGATCTGAACCCCCCCGAACTTCACCCATTTTACACGGTTCCGAGGCAGCCTCGGATCTTCGGAGAAGCCGCCGCTAACCCGAGCGCGCCTGAACATCATCATCCCGCTGTCAGGTTCTCGCGAGATTCGTATTCTATATAAGGAGCCGCGCGTCGCCGCCATTTTCACTCGTGCTTTGGAGATGATAGCGAGAGAACGTGGCTGCGTTCTCTCAGTTTCTGTGTTCAGTGTGCTGCAAAGATCTGTGCTCAGTGTGCTGCAAATATCTGTGCTCAGTGTGCTTGCAAATATCTACGTTCTCTGCCTGAAAAAAGCTCTATATCTGTGCTGCATTGTAGTATAGAGTAGGAGGACAGTGCAGAATTTTGCTGTGACCACCAGTATACATATAGCAGTACGGTACAGTAGTCCATTGCTCCACCTCTGTGTCGTCAAGTATACTATGCATCCATACCTGTGCTGCATTTTAGTTGTGCGCAGTATATAGTAGGAGGACAGTGCAGAATTTTGCTGACCACCAGTATATATATAGCAGTACGGTACAGTAGTCCATTGCTCTACCTCTGTGTCGTCAAGTATACAATCCATACCTGTGCTGCATTTTAGTTGTGTTCAGTATATAGTAGGAGGACAGTGCAGAATTTTGCTGACCACCAGTATATATATATATAGCAGTATGGTACAGTAGTCCACTGCTCTACCTCTGTGTCGTCAAGTATATTATGCATCCATACCTGTGCTGCATTTTAGTTGTGTCCAGTATGTAGTAGGAGGACAGTGCAGAATTTTGCTAACCACCAGTATATATATAGCAATATGGTACAGTAGTCCACTGCTCTACCTCTGTGTCGTCAAGTATACTATGCATCCATACCTGTGCTGCATTTTAGTTGTACGCAGTATATAGTAGGAGGACAGTGCAGAATTTTGGTGACCACCAGTATATATATATATAGCAGAACGGTACAGTAGTCCACTGCTCTACCTCTGTGTTGTCAAGTATACTATGCATCCATACCTTTGCTGCATTTTAGTTGTGCGCAGTATAAAGTAGGAGGACAGTGCAGAATTTTGCTGACCACCAGTATATATATATATAGCAGTATGGTACAGTAGTCCACTGCTCTACCCCTGTGTCGTCCAATATACTATGCATCCATACCTCTGCTGCATTTTAGTTGTGCGCAGTATATAGTAGGAGGACAGTGCAGAATTTTGCTGTCCACCAGTATATATATATATATATAGCAGTACGGTACAGGAGTCCGCTGCTCTACCTCTGTGTCGTCAAGTATACTATGCATCCATACCTGTGCTGCATTTTAGTTGTGCACAGTATATAGTAGGAGGACAGTGCAGAATTTTGCTGACCACCAGTATATATAGCAGTACGGTACAGTAGTCCATTGCTCTACCTCTGTGTCGTCAAGTATACTACAAAAGTTCAGTAAAATGACCCAAAAATCTAAATTAAAAGCGTCTAATGAGAAGCGTAAACTTGCCAATATGCCATTTACGACACGGAGTGGTAAGGAACAGCTGAGGCCCTGGCCTATGTTCATGGCTAGTGGTTCAGATTTACATGAGGATGGAAGCACTCATCCTCTCGCTAGAAAACTGCAGTGCCACTCCTAGATGGGCCAGGTGTTTGTGTCGGCCACTTGGGTCGCTTAGCTTAGTCACACAGCTACCTCATTGCACCTCTTTTTTTCTTTGCATCATGTGCTGTTTGGGGACTATTTTTTAAATCTGCCATCCTGTCTGACACTGCAGTGCCACTCCTAGATGGGACAAGTGTTTGTGTCGGCCACTTGGGTCGCTTAGCTTAGCCATCCAGCGACCTTGGTGCACCTCTTTTTTTCTTTGCATCATGTGCTGTTTGGGGACTATTTTTTAAATCTGCCATCCTGTCTGACACTGCAGTGCCACTCCTAGATAGGCCAGTTGTTTGTGTCGACCACTTGGGTCGCTAAGCTTAGTCACACAGCTACCTCATTGCACCTCTTTTTTTCTTTGCATCATGTGCTGTTTGGGGACTATATTTTAAATCTGCCATCCTGTCTGACACTGCAGTGCCACTCCTAGATGGGCCAGGTGTTTGTGTCGGCCACTTGGGTCGCTTAGCTTAGCCATCCAGCGACCTTGGTGCAAATTTTAGGACTAAAAATAATATTGTGAAGTGTGAGGTGTTCAGAATATACTGGAAATGAGTGAAAATTATGGTTATTGAGGTTAATAATACTATGGGATCAAAATTACCCCCAAATTCTATGATTTAAGCTGTTTTTGAGGGTTTTTTGTAAAAAAAAAAAAACCCACCCGAATCCAAAACACACCCGAATCCGACAAAAAAAATTTCAGGGAGGTTTTGCCAAAACGCGTCCGAATCCAAAACACGGCCGCGGAACCGAATCCAAAACCAAAACCAAAACACAAAACTCAAAATTTTGGTGCACATCACTACAATCTATAGGGAAATAGGCATGGATACACATGTGAGGATGTGTGTGGACTGTACAGAGTGGATGCAATTTGATAGGAAGGTTTATAAAAGCTATGTGGGAGGTTCTGGAATTTGATAAGCTTGCCTGAAGAGGTGAGTTTTCAGGGAACGCTTGAAGGTTTGGAGACTAGAGGAGAGTCTTATTGTGCATGGTAGGGCATTCCACAGAGTGGGTGCAGCCCGATGAAAGTCCTGCAATCGTGAGTGGGAGCGAGTAATGAGTGTGGATGAGAGACGCAGGTCTTGTGAAGAGCGAAGAGGTCGGGTTGGGAGATATTTTGAGATAAGTGAAGTGATGTACGTTGGTGTCGTTTGGTTAATGGCCTTGTGTGTGAGTAACAGTATTTTATATTGAATGCGGTAGAGTACAGGTAACCAATGGAGCAGATGCACCGGCCCCATGCGGGGTGCAAGAGATGTGCCTGAAACAGGCTTCCCTTGCCTATATGTATGACTCCGGATCACATGGAACTCAAACTAACTCCCAGACAGAACAGTTCACAGTGAATTCATGGTCACTGCCCAAACTCCGCCCCAAAACATGCAAAAACAGATCCGCACAAGATCCGTCTGACTCATCCGGGAATATCAGTCAGATGTCAGATTTGGTCTCACTGAGCAATCGCCAAAATGAGGTTTCAATGTGCGAAGTTAGAATACTGAAATGAGGGCAGATGTAATGGGTAACATATTAGGAGTATTCCTGTCTGTTCGCACATGTACATGACCATTTTCACACCATAAAAAGACTTTGCACCGGCTTTGGCTCAGCAGCGAACAAGTCTCATACTGTAACTATTGTGGCACATACTGCGCCTTACAGTTACACATACTGCTAACTCTCCCCGATTGTCTGGGAGACTCCTGAAATAGCAGCAATCTCCCTGACTCCCTGAATAGACCAGCAATCTCCCTGATTGCACCTTACCCCCATTATATAGCGGTTATATTCTAGGGAGAGAAAAATAAATCAGAGAGGCATACATTCAAATGGGATCATCCGTACCATTTCCCTGCATTGGTGATAAAGCACAATTGATCCCTATGGCTACATGCATTTTTAAATAAGGTTTCTCATGGCCACGTACAGTATATGGAACCTCTTGTAACACAATACTTGAGCAAGCCCTGAAAAGTATCATCAAGTAGATCTTTCATCAACAAGTAGATCTTACTGACTGCTTTGGGGCTCATTTACATTTGGACCTAAGTCATTCTTATGACACTTCTCGCAGATATAGAAAAAATAAATCAAACCCTAATAAAGGCTCTAAGGATCCAAAACGCGTTATGGAGAGAGCAGGTGGAGGAAAGCTGATCCAGATCTGGACATCTGAGGTGGAATTCCATTCCCAGGAAGTACCTGGCTATTATCTTGAGCTGTATTTGGTGTACATTGGGGTAATTCCAAGTTGATTGCAGCAGGAATTCTGTTAGCAATTGGGCAAAACCATGTGCACTGCAGGGGAGGTAGATTTAACATGTGCAGAGAGAGTTAGATTTTGGTGGGTTATTTTATTTCTGTGCAGGGTAAATACTGGCTGCTTTATTTTTACACTGCAAATTAGATTGCAGATTGAACACACCCCACTAAAATCTAACTCTCTCTGCACATGTTATATCTGCCTCCCCTGCAGTGCACATGGTTTTGCCCAATTTCTAACAAAAATCCTGCTGCAATCAACTTGGAATTACCCCCATTATACACTGAATCATCTGGTATGCTGCCTTAACTTTGGGTGGTTTTTATTGTGCATTTTACCACTCTCCTGGAATAAAATGGCATTTCACCATTGAGAACTATTTTCTCCTCTTATATATATGTTGTTGGATGGAAAACATAACGTGAGAGATCAAAGGAAACCAGAAACAAACCATGTTCAAGGAAAAAGTACAAAGGAGAGAGTCCAAAGAAACATCTTTTATTTGCTGACATCCAGTTGCTGATATGGGATGCGGTAGAGATCCCGCCGGACGGGATCCCGGCGGTCGGAATACCGACACCGGGATCCCGACCGGCACAATCCCGACATATTCTCCCTCTGTGGGTGTCCACGACACCCAGTGAGGGGGAACAAATTAGTGTGTCGAGCGCAGCGTGGCACCGTGCCAGCAAGGGGCTGCGTTGCGCTCACCCCTCTGTCGGGATTGTGCCGGTCGGGATCCCAGTTTCAGTATTCTGACCACCGGGATCCCTTCCGGCGGTATCTCCTACTGATCCCACTGATATAAGTACTGTCACTCAAAAGTATGCACTTGTACACAAGGTCTAGCGACGCTTCTCAGTCGCACTGCTGATCGATGAGTGATTGACAGGAAAGGGGTGTTTCTGGGAGGTAAGTGACCGTTTTCCGGGAGTGTGCTAAAAAACGCAGGCGTGCCTGGGGAAACGGGAAGTGGGTGGCAGAACGCAGGGCGTTTGTGACGTCAAAGCAGGAACCAAACTGTCTGCAGTGATCGCAAGGTAGGAGTAAGTCTGGAACTACTCAGAAATGGCATGACATTTTTTAGTAGCAATTCTGCTAACCTTTCGTTCGCACTTCTGCTAAGCTAAGATTCACTCCCAGAGGGCGGCGGCCTAGCGTGTGCAATGCTGCTAAAAGCAGCTAGCGAGAGATCAACTCGGAATGAGGGCCATAGTATTAAAGGAATTCTGTCTGAATCTCCGGATTACAAATCTTCTGGGGATTTATGGTACTGTCCTTATAAAATTGTATATTATACCAGTCGGGTGACGCTCCTGGGCCCTTGGGAAAGTGGGCAATTCTCCCAGATCCTGCCTCCACTGGCTTCAGCCACCCCCACACCACCCTCAGAGCCACTGCCATTCCCTTGCACCGGGCAGCAAAAGTGGGCGGTCCAGGGGGCCAATGATGCAATTCGGTCTGTAGAGCAGGGGGTGGGCCAAAATGACATGATCGAGCATCCACGGCCCCACCCCCTGCACCGCCCATCTTGGTTGATGGCACGCCCCTTCTTGCACCAACCTGACTGCCCACTCCCAGGCCATTAAGTCTGTAGGTATGGATTGTATTGTGGACATTAAACCTGATAGAGGTTGCTCTAACCCATTGTTATATTTTACTAGTTGATTCATCGTGCCCTACGGGCGCTCTTCACACCGTCGTAAGGGGCTATGCCCCTTTAACCCTTGCACGCCCTTGTGGCGTGCAATATTTGTATTATATGGAGTATTACCTCCAATCATAAATTCGTGAGTGGTTAAATATTACACGGACAAAGGGCGTGCGATGATTAAGGGGTCGAAGCCCCTTGCAATGGCGTGAACAGCGCACGCAGGGCCTGATGAATCACCTAGTAGGTGCTGTGGTTGGGGGAGTGGCGGTGTGGGGGAGAAGTGGAGGGGGTCCGGGGGTGCCGCGGGTGAGGCTGGTGCAGGGGTGTAGCGGGTGGGGGAGGGGCTGGTGTGGTAGTGCCGCGGGTGGGGGAGGGTGCGTGGGTGCCGCGGGTGGGGTCCGGTTGTGGGGGTGCGGTGGGTAGGGGAGGGTCGGGTGTGGTGGGTGGGGGAGGGGGTCTGGAGCCACCGCGGGTGCCAGAGGGGGTGTGTGGGGGTACCGTGGATGGGGCCTGGAGGTACTGCGAGTGGGGGAGGGGCGGGTAATGCTTCTCCTGCTTCTCCTCCTGGAAGCAGCTAAGCTGCTGTCCTCCCTTTGGAAGTGTCTCTCCCCGAGACTCGCACAGCAGCCAAGCAGCCAGTCACTATTGTTAGCGCCGGTGTCCCAACGCGCCACATTACAGGGAAGAAGATGCACTCAATAAACTACAGCTCCCAGCAGGCCTTAGCGTCGGAATGCTTCGGCGCTAAGGGCTGCTGGGAGCTGTGGTTTATTTAGTGCGTCTACTTCCCTGCAATGCGGCGCGTTGGGACACTGGCGCTAACAATAGTGACTGACTCGCTGAATCAATGTAAAAGGTGAGAGTGCAGTGCAGTGTCAGTGACACTGCACACCCACTGCACTGCACAGCACTGTCACCTTTTACATTGATTCAGCGTCCAGACATTACCCTCCACAATATCACCCACTCTACCCGTTACATTAGCCATCTCAGGGCTCCCAGGCTGGCAGCCCAGGTGCTGTGTTGCGGAGTCAGAGCCTCTGGTGATCTGGGCGTGGCTGTGGCGGGGAGGCACTTCTGTGACATCACACGCAGAGGAGGCTCCGGGGCTCAGAGAGTATGCGGCGCAGGGAGGACTATGAAAGCATTCCGCTGCGCCGCTTTCATACACATCTATGCCGGTGGCCGCAGCAGCTTCTGTTCCACCTGCGCTGCGGCTAGGGAGTGGGGATTGTTGATGCCAGAGGGGGCAGGTGGACTGGCAGCAGGACATAGGAAGCTGCAGTAAAAGGATTTCCACCCCCCCCCCCTATCTACAGCGCAGAGACTTGCTGCAGATGCAGTGGCATATTCTCTAGCTGCACCTTTTTGGCAGGTACAATAGCTTTTTTTTATGGTCTGTACCGATTTGTGGCTCTCCAAACTTCCATTGAAAGTGTAGGAAAAGGGGCATGGCCACGCCATTTTACCTGTGGCCAAGCCCCCTTTTCGAATTTGTAGCGATTTTTATGTGTAAATGGTTGGAGGGCATGTTGCTGCAGATGCAGTGGGACTATTTTGGGAAGTGGACCTGGAGCTGCAGCTCCATCAGCCCCATTGTTAGTCCTGCTCTGGGAACAGCAGCCATAGGGCAGAGCCTCCCATTGGATGTAACCTGTGTGGGAGGGCGTTTCTCGCCCAATCAGCTGTGGACTGGGTGTGATAGACCTGCCGCTAACCCAATGAGAGCTTCTAGCCACGCCCAGCATTAGCCACACAGTCACAGAGTCACAGATCTGGGCTATTATATAGGAGATGTGATGTTTTTCTAGAGATGTTGTTATTGGTGACCATCTTGTTCTTGATGCACCGTCAGAAGCGCAGAACTTATCATCTGATTGTTTATATTGTACTTTATAACAAACCTTTAGTAACCTCTATCTTCACATTCACCATGGTTACTGTTTCCTCTGTACAGTATAGAGAACAAGCCTGTTACTTTCACTTCTGCTGTTGTGCAACAGGGAACTGAGAGCTGCCTGTGTAACAGGTTGTGTCTTGCTGGGAGGAAAGTCCCTGGCAGAGATCACAGCAGCAACACGCTCCCCAAACAGAAGCAGCGATCACATTCCCAGCCACGCTCCTGAGCCACTGGGAGACTTATCTGTGTTGTAGGAATTGTTGTCTAGGTACAGAGTCTGTGTTGGCTTTTATGTTGTCAAATAATAAATCAAGCGCTTCCCCCATCAGAATGCTTTACTGATACTCATCCGCAGCTTTGATAAAGCACTTGTTAGTGTTGGGAATGATGTGTGTGCAGGTGATATTACAGAGTTATACAGGCACACACCAAGGACTCAAGGTATAAACAGCCCAGTTACTTACCCAGTGGTGCTGGTTTATTGAAGCATAACTGGTATAGCCGTACTCACTTGATACAGTGGTTATGGGGCCTAATTCAGACCTGATCCCTAGAATGAGTTTTCGTGCAGCCTGCGATCAGGTCCGAACTGCGCATGTGTATGCAATGCAGGCGCATCGCACAGGTACAAAGCGGATCGCCCCTCAGCGATGGGTTTGTGCGACAAATCCGTTTGCACGGGTGAACGCAAGGAGATGGACAGGAAGAAGCATACTTACCTACTTTGCTGCCTCCTCCTCCGGGAGGAGGCAGCGTTGTAGGTGTATGAGGGCGTGGCCGGCAGCAGGACGGGCGGTACGGAGGCGTGGCCGGCAGCAGGATGGGCGGTCCGGGGGCGTTTCATCAGGGTCGCGTCATCGTGACTCCACCCCCCGCTGTGCTGTGCCGAGAAACGAGGCGCTGCATAGCTGGGGGCGGAGCTACGATGACGCGATTCAGCGCGAATCGCGTCATCGGACCCCCTCGGGCCGCCCACTTGTTCTCTGCTGCGGGCGGCCGAGGGGGAAAGCAGGAGGCTTACCCACCTTTCCGGGGTGGCCGGGAGGGTCACCCGATTTTCAGGAGCCTTCCGGCCATTCCGGGAGGGTAGGCAAGTATGGGAAGAAGGCGTTTGTGGGTGGCAACTGACCGTTTTCTGGGACTGGCTGGAAACATGCAGGCGTGTCCAAGCGTTTGCAGGGCGGGTGTCTGACGTCAATTCCGGTCCTGAACAGGCTGAAGTGATCGCAGCGGCTGAGTAAGTTCTGGGCTGTGCAGAAACTGCACAAGATCAGTTTGTACAGCTCTGCTACACATGCGATCGTACACTTGCACAACTAAAATACACTCCCCCTATGGGCGGTGACTATCTGAACGCAGCAGTGCAAAAATCCCTTGCGAACGCCCGTGCGATCGAAATTTTTGCACCATCCTGTCACTGTTCGGCGACGCGCCTGCACATTGCGGTGCATATGCATGCGCAGTAGTTCGATAATCACCTGGTCAGGTCTGAATCGGGCTCTGAATTAGGCCCTAATGTCCTTTTTATGACACGACCCTTAGATGTAGCAGGACACGTCCGCGCTGGTAGGCGTTACTTTTACAAACTCCTGGAAAAGCTTTATCAAAAGTAGGCAAGTGTGACAGTCACATAGGGCTATGTAGTCTATGGTCAAATGGTGATATACAGGGCTGCCCATAGGAATGATGGACCAGATGACAAAATTTGATCCTGTGCTCCACTGTCCTTGAGTCTATGTAGCAGGTTAGTGTGTGATCGGATGGTGATGTCACAGAGTAAGTGCAGTGCAGTCACAGTCTATGTAGCAGGTTAGTGTGTGATCGGATGGTGATGTAGCAGGTTAGTGTGTGATCGGATGGTGATGTCACAGAGTAAGTGCAGTGCAGTCACAGTCTATGTAGCAGGTTAGTGTGTGATCGGATGGTGATGTAGCAGGTTAGTGTGTGATCGGATGGTGATGTCACAGAGTAAGTGCAGTGCAGTCACAGTCTATGTAGTAGGTTAGTGTGTGATCGGATGGTGATGTCACAGAGTAAGTGCAGTGCAGTCACAGTCTATGTAGCAGGTTTGTGTGTGATCGGATGGTGATGTCACAGAGTAAGTGCAGTGCAGTCACAGTCTATGTAGCAGGTTAGTGTGTGATCGGATGGTGATGTAGCAGGTTAGTGTGTGATCGGATGGTGATGTCACAGAGTAAGTGCAGTGCAGTCACAGTCTATGTAGCAGGTTAGTGTGTGATCGGATGGTGATGTCACAGAGTAAGTGCAGTGCAGTCACAGTCTATGTAGTAGGTTAGTGTGTGATCGGATGGTAATGTCACAGAGTAAGTGCAGTGCAGTCACAGTCTATGTAGCAGGTTAGTGTGTGATTGGATGGTGATGTCACAGAGTGAGTGCAGTGCAGTCAGTCTATGTAGCAGGTTAGTGTGTGATTGGATGGTGATGTCACAGAGTAAGTGCAGTGCAGTAAAGGTGTGTACACATGGTGAGATTTGGGCTAACCCCGATTCTCACTATGCGACAGGGACTAAGGAGGTAATTCAGAGTTGATTGCAGCAGCAAATTTGTTAGCAGTTGGACAAAACCATGGCCCTCATTCCGAGTTGTTTGCTCGCTACGGATTTTCGCAGCGCAGCGATCATGGCAAAACGGGGCTAATCTGCGCATACGTATGCACCGCAATGCGCACGCGCGCCATACAGGTACAACGAGCGACGTGGTTTTGCACAGGTTCTAGCGAAGCTTTGAGTCGCACTGCCGAACGCAGGGAGATTGACAGGAAGTGGGAGTTTCTGGGTGGAAACTGACCACTTTCTGGGAGTGTTTGGAAAAACGCAGGCGTGGCCGGGCGTTTGCAGGGCGGGTATCTGACGTCATTACCGCGTCACTCGTCGCAGCAATAATTGCACTGAATAAGTAACTACAGGGCTGGTCTTGTTCTGCACAAAATGTGTTTGCAGGCGCTCTGCTGCACAGGCGTTCGCACTCCTGCTATGCTAAAATACACTCCCCCGTGGCCGGCGACTATGTGTTTGCACGGCTGATAAAACTAGCTAGCGAGCGATCAACTCGGAATGAGGGCCCATGTGCACTGAAGGAGGGGCAGATATAACATTTGCAGAGATATATTTGGGTGGGTTATTTTGTTTCTGTGCAGGGTAAATACTGGCTGCTTTATTTTTGCACTGCAATTTAGATCTCAGTATTAACACACCACATCCAAATCTAACTATCTCTGCACATGTTATATCTGCATACCTCCCAACTTTTCTTTTTTCTAAAGAGGGACTGCCGCGCGCGCTCCCGAAAGGGGGATGTGGCCTAAGAAAAGGGGCGTGGCTTCGTGGGAGGGCCCGCAATCACGAGCCGCGCCCCCGTTTTGTCACTAAGGGGGCATGCCCAGAGATAGTCAAAATTGACTTGCCTGCACAGTCTATCTATGCTTGTGATGCCGACCGCGCGGGACCGCGCATCGGGATTGCAAGGTGACTTTCACTTTGCGATCTGTACTCTTTTCTTACAATTATGACTATATAGTCAAAATCGTAAGAAAAAATCTCACCGTGTGTGCACACCATTAAAGTGTATGTAGCAGGTTAGTGTGTGATAGGATGGTGAGGGTTGTGTCTATGTTCTCTTCGTGATCAGGACTAGGAAGTGACAGCACCTAAATGTTTTCTCCGTTCGTTTGAGGTTATTTCGTTTTCTCTATGCACCATTGGACGCAGGGGTATACCTGATATAGGGAAAGGGCGTGTAACTACGTGTGTATATATATATATATACACACACACACACACACTCATCATATACATATACATACACATATACATATATATACATTATATTTATATTATTAGTTGTAGAGGCAGCACCTTTGTTCCCCCTTCCCCTGGCAGTTCCTCACCCGCCCCGGCAACAGCCACGACAGGCAGCAGCTGGAGCCGCTGTAAGGCGCCGTGGTCTGGCTCCCAGAGCCGAATTAAGGTTATGGGGGGCCCTGGTGCAGATTTACACTAATTTAAAAGCCGGTTGAGTGCCTCCTATTGATAGTACTAATCTCGGAGGACATCCTGGCATTTTAAATATATACATACATAGTAACATAGTAACATATTATCTAAGGTTGAAAAAAGACAATTGTCCATCGGGTTCAACCTATTTGTGGTCTCCTATGCACGATTATTTTGTATAAAATTTTGACTGAAGTTGCGGACTGCCGTTCCGATTAACCCCTCTTTTTTATAATAACCATAGTGCGTGACTATGCCCCATAACCCTGGATATCCTTATCCATTAGGAATTTATCTAACCCATTCTTAAAGATGTTGACTGAGTTGGCCATTACAACTCCCTCAGGCAGAGAATTCCAAACACGTATCGTCCTTACCGTAAAAAAGCCTTTACGCTGTATTGTGTGGAATCTCCTCTCCTCTAACCTGAGTGAGTGTCCACGAGTTCTCTGTGTTGATCTAACCAAAAACAGGTCCTGCACAAGATCTGTATATTGTCCCCTTATATATTTGTAAATGTTGATCATGTCCCCTCTTAATCTCCTCTTTTCCAGTGTAAACATGCCTAGTCTTGCAAGCCTTTCCTCATATTCCAGCGTCTCCATACCCTTAATTAGTTTGGTCGCCCGCCTTTGAACCTTTTCTATCTCCAGGATATCCTTTTTGCAGTAAGGTGCCCAGAATTGTACACAGTATTCAAGGTGTGGCCTCACAAGTGATTTATATAACGGGAGTATAATACTCTCGTCCCTAGCATCAATTCCCCATTTTATGCATGCTAATATCTTATTAGCCTTCTTTGCTGCAGTCCTACTTTGGGTACTACTGCTTAGTTTGGTATCTATGAGGACATCTAAGTCCTTTTCCAGTACAGAATCCCCTAATTGATCCCCATTTAGTAGGTAGGTGTTATTTTTGTTCTTGTTACCACAGTGCATTACCTTACACTTGTCTGTATTGAAGCGCATTCTCAATTTCGCTGCCCAAGCTTCTAATTTAACTAAGTCATTCTGAAGTGATTCAGCATCCCCCTCCGCATTTATAACTTTACACAATTTGGTATAATCTGCAAAAATTGACACCATGCTCTCTAGACCTTCTGTTAGGTCGTTAATGAAAATATTGAACAATAGCGGTCCTAATACTGAGCCTTGCGGCACACCACTTGGCACTTCAGTCCAAGTTGAGAAAGATCCATAAACCACAACGCGCTGCTCCCTATTCTCTAACCAGTTTTTGACCCAAGTGCATATTGTGCTTCCTAGCCCTGATTCTTGTAGCTTGTAGATAAGTCTCATGTGTGGTACAGTATCGAACGCTTTGGCAAAATCTAAAAAGATTACATCCACCTCTTTACCCTGATCTAGGTTTGCGCTTACTGTTTCATAAAAGCCAAGTAAGTTGGTTTGACAGGATCTGTCCTTCATAAACCCATGTTGATTCCTTTTAATGACCTTATTGACTTCAAGGAACTTCTGAATACTATCTCTTAGAATACCTTCCAATACTTTCCCCACTATAGATGTAAGACTAACTGGTCTATAATTACCTGGTTCAGCTTTACTTCCCTTTTTGAATATAGGCACTACTTCCGCTATACGCCAGTCTTTGGGAACCATACCTGATATTACTGAATCCTTAAAGATCAAAAATAGCGGTTTTGCAAGTTCAGAATGAAGCTCCATTAGAACCCTTGGGTGAATACCATCGGACCTGGTGACCTATTAATCTTTAAATGTTTTAATCGGTCACAGACTACTTCCTCGCTTAAATAAGTACCTATCAGTGGGATATTCTCATTATTGAGATTATATGTTAGTCCCTGAATTGGGTCCTCTCTAGTAAATACTGTTGAAAAAAAACCATTTAGTGTGTCCGCTATGTCAATTTAGTGTGTCCGCTATGTCAATTTACTGTGTCCGCTATGTAATTTTAGTGTGTCCGCTATGTTATTTATATATATATATATATATATATATATATATATATATATATATATATATATATAGTAAAATCACAGCAGTATTGCCAGGTGCCTTCCAAATCGCAAGGTATATTTATAGAATAAACAAAAGAGCCCATGGACCTCACAAGAAGATACAAGACCACAAGAAGCCGTTCAACAGTTTCGGGTTTACAGTATACAGCCTTCATCAGGAACAGTAAAATAAACCAAAATTGTGGAACGGCTTCTTGTAGTCTTCGTGATCCTTCTTGTGATGTCCGCAAGTGCCGCTGCCTGTGAGTGTGTGTATATATATATATATATACACATTGTGGCTGCTGGTGTGCTGGTGCAATGCTGCGGTTCGGATCGGTAATAAAGATCTGATCCGCTGCGGGTGGCGGGGGGCCCTATCAGCTGGGGGTCCAGGGTTACTTGACCCCAGTGTCCCCCTTAATCCAGCTCTGCCGGGACCACGCCGCATTACAATAAACACTGCATAAACTACAGCTCCGAGCTTCCGTGAGCTCCGGCAGCAAGGGCTGCTGGGAGCTGTAGTTTATGCAGTGTTTCTTTATTGAAATGCGATGCGGTGCCGGACCCCAGCGCCTTACAGTGGCTCCATCTGTTGCCTACCATGGCTGATGTTGGGACGGGTGAGGAAATGCCAGGGAAAGGTGGAACAAAGATGCGAAGCGTATCTACCTCCTGGCCGCGGATGGCACCGTTGGGTGGCGCCCCTCCTAGGCTGGCGCCCCTGGCGAGTGCCATCCTGGCCAATAGGTAGATACGCCTCTGATTGGACGCTCGCCACAGGTTACTATTCCAAATAGTTTGTGACATGGACCCATGGGCTTATGGGAAAAGTCCTCTCCATGAAGGGAAACTAGATGCTACCGGATGGTGAGTTAACAGAGTGAGCGCAGCACAGCCACACAGTCTATGTAGCAGGTTAGTGTGTGATTGGATGCTAATGTCACAGATTGAGAGCAGCGCAGTCACAGACTATGTAGCAGGTTAGTGTGTGATTGGATGGTGATGTCACAGAGTAAGTGCATCGCAGTCACACAGTCTATGTAGCAGGTTAGTGTGTGATTGGATGGTGAGGTAACAGAGTGAGCACAGCACAGCAACACAGTCTATGTAGCAGGTTAGTGTGTGATTGGATGGTAATGTCACAGAGTGAGCACAGTACAGCCACACAGTCTATGTAGCAGGTTAGTGTGTGATTGGATGGTGATGTCACAGAGTGAGCACAGCGCAGCCACACAGTCTATGTAGCAGGTTAGTGTGTGATTGGATGGTGCGGTAACAGAGTGAGCACAGCACAGTCATACAGTCTATGTAGCAGGTTAGTGTGTGATTGGATGGTGATGTCACAGAGTAAGTGCAGCGCAGTCACACAGTCTATGTAGCAGGTTAGTGTGTGATTGGATGGTGCGGTAACAGAGTGAGCACAGCACAGTCACACAGTCTATGTAGCAGGTTAGTGTGTGATTGGATGGTGATGTCACAGAGTGAGCACATCACAGTCACACAGTCTATGTAGCAGGTTAGTGTGTGATTGGATGGTGATGTCACAGAGTAAGTGCAGCGCAGTCACACAGTCTATGTAGCAGGTTAGTGTGTGATCGTATTGTGATGTCAGAGTGAGTGCAGTCACAGTCTATGTAGCAGGTTAGTGTGTGATTGGATGGTGAGGTAATAGAGTGAGTGCAGCACAGTCACACAGTCTATGCAGCAGGTTAGTGTGTGATCGTATTGTGATGTCACAGAGTGAGTGCAGTCACAGTCTATGCAGCAGGTTAGTGTGTGATTGGATGGTGCGGTAACAGAGTGAGTGCAGCACAGTCACACAGTCTATGTAGCAGGTTAGTGTGTGATTGGATGGTGATGTGACAGAGTGAGTTGTTGAATTTTTACAGCATTATTACACTTTCTTAGTGTTATTATTATTAATATTTTTGGGAGACTGCAGCTTGTGTTCATCTATAAGCTGTTGTACTGTATACACTTATATCGTGCACAATCAAGATACAGTATGTTTACTTAATATTTTATGTGAAATCAATATTTTCTCTTACGTCCTAGAGGATACTGGGGTCCACATTAGTACCATGGGGTATAGACGGGTCCACTTGGAGCCATGGGCACTTTAAGAAATCAATAGTGTGGGCTGGCTCCTCCCTCTATGCCCCTGCTACCAGACTCAGTTTAGAAAATGTGCCCGGAGGAGCCGGTCACGCTTTGGAGAGCTCCTGAAGAGTTTTCTGCTTTTATTTCAGTGTTTGTTACTTTCAGTCAGGGCTGTTTAGGCAACAGCCTGCCTGCTTCGTGGCACTTAGGGGGGAGAACGGCCCAATTTCTTTAGAGTTAATGGTCCTATTTCTCTGCTGACAGGACACTGAACTCCTGAGGGAGCCATTCGCAAGCCACACCATGGCACAGTGTACCCTCCCGCAGCACGCCACCACCCCCTAACAGAGCATGAAGACAGAAGAGTGGTGAGTACGGTGCTGGCGTCCCGGTTAGCGGGTCGCTGGTGGGAATGGCGGCACTAGGATAGGAGCACAGCTCTGAGTGCAGGCTGCGTTCTGGGGAGGCTCAGGAGGACACACGATATGGCGGGTCCCGCTGTGAGGGGCGCGCTGAGCCACCTATGATACCCACACCTGGCCACACAGTTCTAACAAGGGATTAGTCACTTGGTTAGACAATTTTTACCTCAGGGCCAGTATAAAAAATGCAGGAAGCCTTGCGCCATTACAGGGGGCGGGGCTTCACTATGAGGAGATTCAGCTGCTCACCGACACCATTGTGTCTCTGCAGCTCATGCTGGAAATGCTTGCAGGGAAGCACAGCTCATCCACCAAAGGGGAGAGCAGTATGATAAGTAATAATACCCTGTTAAGGGTACTTATAGGCCCTACACACTGGCCGATATCACTCAAAGATATGAACGATCTCGTTCATTAATGAACGAGATACCGTTCATATCTTTGAGTGTGGAGGCACAAGCGATGAACAATATGCGGCCCCACGCTTGTTCATCGCTGGTGCCCCGTCGGCTGTGCATACAGTCCAATATGGACGATCTCGTCCATATTTGCCTGCACTTCTATGGAGCCGCGTGACAGGGGGAGTGAAGAAACTTCACTCCCCCCGTCACTGCCCCCCCGCCACCGGGTCACCCGTCGTCCGTATTCGCCGTCGGGCAGCTCGGCAGCGGATCGTTAAATGTGGAGGTCCCTTTAGTCGGCACCCATCTGAGATTATTAGTAGCTAATGGGGCGCTGTGTGGCTGGTTTCCTCATAACTCTGTGTCTCCCTAGAGGGCTCTGTTGGTTAATTGTGCTTAACGTGTGTGTGTTTCCACATTACATTGTCTAAATGCACAACTGAGTGTTACTCTTCCCCTGGGGGATCATTACACTGTACTCAGTCAGTACACATTCACAGTTTAGTGGGTCTGACCCTGCAGGTTGGATTCCATAAAGGGGATGATTCATAATATTCAAATAAATTATCCCTTAATGAGACGCAATACTGAAGAAAGTCTGTGGATGACCTGATGAATAGAGATTCAGCTCCCACACCAGTGCCTCAAACCCTTACCATTGGTCCACTAATGCGTTCTCTGGCCCATATCTTGCAGGCTGACACTGATGACGATGCCTCAGATGCAGGGGACAGTGAGGTGGAGATAAGGGGGGGGGGGGGGTGGATGCAGCTCTAGCTCAGGGGGTGCAAGCTCTGATAGAAGCAATTAGAGATATATTGCAGATTCCTGATAAGGTGTCAGAGACAAGGAGGAATCTTATTTTAATGAAGGAAGAAATCCTCAGCAGAAGAAATCCTGCATCAAAAGAGTAAAATATTCTCTGTTTGAACTGAAGTAACTTGGGTAAATCCAGTGAAAAAGTTTCAGACCCATAAGAGGTTGCTCATTTCCTTCCCTTTCCCTCAGGAGGATAAGAAGAAATGAGAATATCACGATCGTAGACGCATCTGTATCTAGATTGTCACGTAAAATTATTTTACCTTTCCCAGGCGAAACCTCCGTAAAGGACTCACCTGACCGCAAGATTGGGACCTCTCTCAAATCCCTGTATACAGCTGTGGGGGTGGCCCAGGGACACACTATAGTTTATGCATGGATCTGTCGGGCCATTGCAAAATGGTCAGGTAATCTAATTGACGGTTTGATCTCTTTGTGGACATACAAAAGTTCACGAGGAAGTTGACGGTGAAAAAGTTTTTTAAAAATAAAAAAGAAGAACTTGAGACCTCAAATAGTGATGGAGAGAGATCAAAATTCAAACCTGCATCAACTGTCTATCCAACATACTGTAAGGGTAGTCAGATAGAGTGTTTTTCAAAATTAGTAACTGAAGAGACTGAATTAGCCCTAAAAGAAAGCAATGGAAGAAAGAAAAAACTTAATCTAATGAAGAAAGAATATGAAGCTATGAAAGCACTTAAGGATAATAATGAATTAATAATCAAACCTGCAGACAAGGGGGGAGGTGTGGTTCTTGTGGATCGGGATAATTATATTGAAGGTACATATAAGCAACTACATAGTGGTGGTACCTATAAGAAATTAAAAGGAGATCCGACATCAAGGATTGCTAAATCTTTGAAGGAACTAACGTCAAAGGCACAGGAAAAAGGTATCATAACTAAGAAAGAATTTGAATATTTAAATATTATTGAACCATCAATTCCGACGATTTACACACTCCCGAAGATCCACAAGAGACAGACCGACCCCCCGGGTAGACCCATAATCTCAGGCTGCAATAGTTTGACAAGCAACCTATCTGCATTCATAGATTTCTATTTGCAGCCCATTGTGAGCACCACTAAGGCATACATTAAAGATACAGGGGATATATTAAGGAAGCTAAGTAATATCCAATGGAATGACAATTATACCCTGTGTAGTGCAGACGTTAGCACGTTATACACAATTATAGATCATGATCAGGGTTTGCTTGCAGTCTCCCATTTTCTCAATAAAAGTGATTTGGGGGAGGATTTGAAATTGTTCATTCTAGAAGGTATCAGTTTCATTTTGAAAAACAACTATTTTTGTTTTGATGGATCTTTTTATTTGCAATTGATTGGTACTGCCATGGGGACCAGGTTTGGCCCCAGTTATGCTAATTTATATATGTCCTTCTGGGAAGAAATTAGTGTTTACACACAAGGGGGACAACTGGGGGCAGACCTGGCCCTGTGGCATAGATTTATTGATAATATTATGTAACGCTGGGTTAATAATTGATAAGGAGGATAAGTATTGTCTCAAGTCAAATAATACTGTATGTTAATGTGTAAAGTATAATATAGTTTATTATAGACATTTAGGTACTGATGTGAATTGGATAGCCCAAGGGGAATTAATGGACTGTTCTGGAAGCCCTTGCGCTGTGGAAGAAGGAAGGGGAATGGACAAATGGATAACGCGGCCGCACGAGCCGCTCAGCAGGGGGGGGCTCACGAGCCGCTGAGGGGGAGAGCAGGACGAGCCGCTCGGCAGGGGGGCTGACGAACGGCTGAGGAGAGAGAAGCAGGAGCTGAAGTGCGCGGCGGGAGAGAGGATCGAATACCTGGCTTCAGTGATCGACGGCCGGTGATCTCCGATTGCCTTCGTCTACCCCTTGGATAACGCTGCGCCCGGCCGCTGTAGTCAGGAAACAGCGGGAAGCTGCGGCGGCTCGCAGGACGGAGGTACAGAGGTCCGGTGACGTGCGGAAGGTGTGCGTTGGAGAGGGAGTGCCGGACCCGAAGTGGAAGGAGAGCCGGGTGAGCTGAAATAGCGATAAACCAGTACCCACCGGCATCTAAGTAACTTCCAGGCGCCAGAGTAACCCAGCGATTGTGAAGTACTGCCAATCATCCCAGTGATACTCTCTCAGATAACGGGGATACAGCTGGGCCTGAGAGGCTGATGGTAGTGAGGGGAAGTCCGTAGCTACGGAAGGCGGCACCTGAATACCATAGGCAGTTAGTCTGTCCCTCAACATCTACTTCCCTTTATGGATGGGAGAGGAGGAGCACTGTGTACCCGGGTATCCTAATTACCAATATTACCTTAAAGTGGCTCACTTGACCAGGGAATATGCTAAATATCCTCATGATGTATGTACTTTGAACCTTACTCCAACTAGCAGCACAGAGCCAGTCTGATATATATATTAGTGCTTGCACTTGGGGTATAACTGACATTAGGAGGAGCAGCATAAACTAGAATAACCCTCTAATATAAGTATTATTAATTCCCTTACTCATATTATATATATATTTACTGAGAAGTATAAACATTTCTGGCCTTCCCTCATTAACTTCACTACAGCGATATATATTTCAAAATATATATATCTTAATTATATGTACTGAGACTTCTGTTAAAAGACTTTGGGCCGCAGATATTAGAGGAATCTACAACCAGAGCGGAGTAATAAGAAGAGGATTAGTTTTCATATAATGGGAGAAGAGACTTCTAGTACAGATTAAATAAAAGTGCACTCAAGTAAATTGGATAAGTACTCAGAAAATAAACCCAAAAGGAGATATGATGTTCAGCATACGTACCTATACTGCCGGAGAATAGTGTGACACCAGGTAAATCCCCGGACCTTGTGGTAATCGACGGTGAAGGTGGGGGTGAGATTGGATAGACTTCGATTAACGCTGACCCCATAGTTACTTGGAAAGTGAAATATAAAATTTAGCAGGAAATCCCATTCCTTTGGATAAATTACTTATCTTATCCGATCAGATTATAGTAGGTCAGTATCCCGGAGATAGCATATGCAAATGCTACCTTCATCACGTATTTAATTGGGGAAGACACCTCTAACGGATGTTTATAGGATGACGAGATAACCCCCCATCTACATTGACAGGATATCCAAGGAGCTTTTAACTGAGATTCGTATACATATTAGAGGCTGGAATTTATAATTGTTAAAGTCCCCTTGGTTAGGAGTCCTGATCATACACTCTACAAGTATTTATAAACAGAGAGGAAAGAAGATTTCACATCATACATCCCCTCTATATAAGTGGTGTAAATATACCTGGATGGAGAGTAACTGACACTAAATAAACCACTAACCCCCAGGTGTCCACTCAGATATTGGATATTGACACAATATAGAGTGATTAAGTTTAGTCACCAAGTAGTGTTATACATAGGGGTATCCTGCGCAGAGAGTATAGTGTAAAATTTTGAGAAAACCCGGGTCCACAGAAATACCATCTGTGGGTTATATATTTTTTTTGTGTTGCATGCATATTTAGTGTTAAATAGATGTAAGTGAGTGTATTACTTGAGAAAGTTATAATATATACATAAATATAATATAACCCGAAAAGTTTAACCCAGAATGTTTGAGTATTTGAGTACCAATAAAATGACTTACCTGTTTTAGCTGGTGGGGTGTATTTGGGAATCCTGTAAAAGAAGAGGAGAAGACCATAAATCAATAAATCTGTGGAAGAAAAGAAAAGGTGAGAAATTTAAAGTCTCTATTTAGAACTGGAATTCCATAGTGTCTTGTGACACAAGTGATTATCCCTATATAACCACCCCTTATACTACTAAGGGACGGCTTTCCCAAGCAAGCCAGGGAATATACGCTTGGGTGGAGGCACGCCACTAATGAGATAGGGCTACATTTGGAGGCACTGCTGAGATTCCATTATACCAGCGTCTTCTGTTGACTAACTACCGGTAAGAAGATAGTGTCGTGATGGAGAAGGTTACGTGTGAAGATATCACCCGTTGGTGCCAAGAGAAAGGAGTGAATGTTAACTATAGTCTGAGTTTGGTTGGGAATCTTTCCACCGTCAAGGAAGAAGATGTATTGAAAGTCATGGGACAAGTATATGGGATAAGTTATCTATGTATTGTGGATAAATGGAGGTTACAGAATGGAGAAGTGTCAGCTATGCTCCTCAGTGGTAAGGAAGTATTGGACAGGACGTTATTTCCCGGTATGATCATATTGGAACGTGGATCAGGGAGGAAAATCCAGATACTGTGGCCAGAAGGACAAAGGTCAGAAGAGGAAGAGGCCACCCAAGGAGAAGATCAAGGGGCAGGAGAACCTCTCACTGGTGTTAATTCTACTGGTTCCTATATGATTCGTGATGAACCCGATGCTGCATCTAGACAGCATTCCAGCTCAGAACCAAAGGTGGAAGCTGTAGTAGATAAAGTGGTTAGCCATCTGGAGAGATGGCACTTTGAAGGAGGATATCGTAGATTGAGGATATTCTCTGGAATTATTCCTATACCTGCAGGGGAAGAAACATATGATATGTGGAGGGAGGCTGCCATACAACATTCGGAGGAATGGCAATGCCCGGAGCATATAAGAAAGCAGAGAGTGGTGGAGAGTCTGCGTGGGCCTGCTATGAGGGTGATACAAGCGACCCGGAGGAGCAACCCCAATGCCACTTTAAGGGAATATATTGAGGCTTTAGATTTCTCCTTTGGAACTTTGGAAGATGTGGGAGATTTGCTGGCCAGACTGAACAGCACTTATCAAAATTATGGAGAGACATTAACCCAATTCATCTATAGAGTGGACCGGTTAATATATAAAATAGTAGACAAAGGAGGACTTACAGCAGACTTAGTGGATGAAAGGAGATTAAGACAAATCTTGAAAGGGGCTCTTACCAACAGTCCGATAGCTCAAAAACTTCGTTGTACTATGACTCCAACTCGACCCCCCACATTGAACGATTTAGTCAGAGAGGTCAAATTAGAAGAAGTCCAAATGGAAAACCGGGATAAGTCTATAAAAAAAGTTAAAGTTGTAGTACCTATTGCTGATCCCCTTCCTGTGGATGAAAGATTATTGAGGATGATAGAAGAACAGAACAAGAAAATAGACCAGCTTATAGAGATGCAAACTAGTCAACAACGAGCCCCCAATAGACTGTTGGGGTTAGGAAGAGGAGATAGAAGAAGTGACTTTAGAAATGCCTACGAGTGCTACAGTTGTGGGCAGTTTGGACATAGATCATTCGAATGCTCCCTAAGGGGATCTGAGAGGAGGGGAAGTAACAGTAATGAGAGAAGAAGGGCATCTGATGGGGGAAACTCCAACGGGAGTTCTGTGAACCCCGCACAGACTCCCCAATAATACAAGTTAGAGCTATGGGGAGTGCCCAATGGTCCAACACTGTTCCCGATAGTTTAATGGGACATGCACCTATAACTAAGGCTATGATCAACGGGCACGATTGTACTATCTTGATGGACAGCGGATCCCAAGTGTCCATAATATTCGAAACCTGGTATAACCAACATCTGTCTGAGGTTCCCATTCAACCCCTTAGTGGTTTGACTATATGGGGCTTGAGCGAACAGCGTTATCCATATCTGGGATATGTAGTTACCCAGATCACCTTTGACCCTGGATTGAGTTCCCCTAACAAAACCGTTCCATTAGTAGCACTAGTATGTCCTGATTCCCCTGGGGACAATGGGAAATTACCAGTTATCGTGGGCACCAATACAAATATGTACCAGAACCTTATACAATGGTGTGAGAAGCAAGAACAGGAGACTATTGAAGGTGAGCAGCAAGAGTCTGTAGGTTTCAACAGTCAATGCCGAAGTCAAAGGGTTGAAGGAAAGGCGGTGGCAGGAGAAAATGAGGTAAACTTACCTAATGGGGGAGTAAGACCCTTTTCAAAGTCGGAGTTAGAATCTTGTTTTACTGGAAGTGATATTGACCAGGATAATAAACAACTTCTCATGGAACAATTACTACAGCGAGAATCTGCATTCTCCAAGAGTGAATGGGATTTAGGTACGGCTATCGGGGTTGAACATCACATCAGATTAAACAATGACACCCCTTTCCGAGAAAGATCAAGACGTCTGGCACCAGCTGATTTTGAGGACGTGAGGAAGCATCTCCGAGGACTGCTTGAAAATAATGTGATCGCAGACTCTGAGAGCCAATATGCGTCTCCCATAGTGGTAGCTCGTAAAAAGAACGGTGAAATCAGATTATGCATCGACTATCGCACCCTTAACAACCGCACTGTGCCAGACCAATATACCGTCCCAAAAGTTGATGAAGCCCTTGATTGTCTGCAGGGTAGTCGGTGGTTCTCTGTATTAGATCTAAGGAGTGGATATTATCAAATACCGATGAGCGCTAATGATAGATATAAAACTGCCTTCATTTGCCCCATTGGGTTCTTTGAGTTTCTCAAGATGCCCCAGGGGATAACTGATGCTCCAGCTACATTTCAGAGGACCATGGAAAAAACAATAGGGGATATGTGTTACAGGGAAGTGCTAGTATACCTGGATGACATCATAGTGTTTGGAAGAACCCTTGATGAACACAACCAGCGCCTACTCAAAGTATTGGATCGATTAATTGCCAGAGGATTAAAGCTCTCTCTTGAAAAATGCCAACTCTGTCGGTCATCAGTAAAGTATCTTGGTCATATCGTTAGTAGGCAAGGAGTGGCTACTGATCCTGCTAAGGTGGAGACTGTAAAGAACTGGCCACGACCTGATAACCTCCGAGATCTGAGATCCTTTCTTGGATTTTGCGGCTATTACAGAAAATTTGTGCCGCAATATTCTAAGATTGCACGTCCCTTAACTGATCTGACCCGAGGCTATTTACCCACTAGGAAAATGTCACGTTCTTCTATTAACCCTGAGACCAAGTATTTGAAGCCCAAAGAGTCCTTTGAAATAAGATGGGACGAACACTGCGAAGATGCTTTTCGTCAACTAAAAGACAGTCTAACCAACTCTCCGGTGCTGGCATATGCGAATCCAGAACTCCCTTATGAGATCCATATTGATGCCTCCTTTGAGGGACTTGGGGGAGTATTATATCAACTCCAGGATAATCAACTAAGACCAATTGCATATGTAAGTCGTGGATTATCTCATAGTGAAAAAAATTATCCTGTACATAAATTAGAGTTTCTAGCTCTCAAATGGGCAGTCACTGAAAAGTTTCACGACTATTTATATGGAGTAGAATTTTTAGTACAGACTGACAATAATCCCTTGACATATATTCAGTCTACAGCAAAACTAGATGCAACTGGTCATAGGTGGCTGGCCGCTTTAAATAACTACAAATTTACCATCAAATATCGACCAGGACTCACCAATCAGGATGCAGATGCATTGTCCAGAATGCCCCATCCAACAGAAAAGGTGGACAGCAATGAGTGGATCGAAGTTCCAGCTGCAGGCGTCCAAGGACTCTGCCATCAGGTCAATAGCACTGGATATATACCTGTGGCAGCTATCCGGATGATTGGGGCCTCCGATAAGGCCATACCACCCCAGTACCAGAGGGTAACAAGGTCTCAAATGGATGGATTGGAAACTATTACGACCCAACAATTGGCGCAGGATCAGAGGGCCGACCCTGATATATTACCTATCATTCAATGGTTGGAAAACCCTCAATATTCTATAAATTATAGGACCCTGTCCACAAAATCTCGAGTACTTTTTCAACAATCAAAAAGATTGTGCATCAGGGAAGGTATAATCTACCGGCACAGCCAAAGGAGAGATGGTCGGGATAAGTGGCAGATAGTACTACCCTGTAAATATCAGTCATTGGTGATGATGGAGCTGCATGACCGGCATGGTCATCTCGGATATGAGAAGACTCAAGGTCTGATATCGGAACGATTCTTTTGGCCCTTTATGAGTAGGGATATTGACCAGTACTGTAGGACATGTGGGAAGTGTATTCTTCGAAAGACTTTACCTAAGAAAGTTGCCCCTCTGGTCAATATTCATAGCTCTGGGCCCATGGATTTAATTTGTATTGACTTTCTTTCATTGGAAGGACCAGGAGGACAGGAAGGGAACATACTGGTAATCACAGATCATTTTACGCGCTATGCGCAAGCCTATGTGACTCCGAATCAGAAAGCAGTTACAGTCGCCAAAACCCTTTGGGAGAGATTTTTTCAACATTATGGGTTGCCTGCTCGGATACACTCTGATCAAGGTCGATGTTTCGAAAGTGATCTTATTCAGGAATTATGTAGATGTTGTGGGATAAAAAAATCGCGAACAACTCCATATCATCCTCAAGGCGACCCCCAACCGGAACGGTTTAATCGTACACTATTAAATATGTTGGGAACTTTAAATGATAAGATGAAATGGCGATGGAAACAGTGTGTCTCTTCGTTGGTTCATGCCTACAATTGTACTCAGAATGATTCTACGGGGTATACTCCCTATTTCCTTATGTTCGGCCGAGAGGCTAGACTGCCTATCGATGTATGTCTGGGGACGCAAGTAAATTCCCCTAAGATATCTTCACATCATCAATATGTAAAGCGATTACAACAGCAGTTAAGAGATGCTTATAATTTGGCTCAATCCTCAGCTGAACATATTGGGGAAAGGAATAAAAACAGGTACGATAGTCATGTAAAAGAAAACAGACTGTTCCCAGGGGATAGAGTGCTAATCCGAATGTTAGGAGCCCCACGAAGACAGAAAATGACAAATCGCTGGAGATCCAAACCCCATATTATTGTAAACCAACTTTCTGATCTTCCAGTGTACCAACTGGCCCCTGAAAATGGACAGGGGCCCCATGTAACGTATCATCGGCAGCATTTGCTCCCCATTAGCCAAGATATATGGTGGGGGGAGGATATTGGATGTGAAAGTCCTAGGAGTGAGAGGGGTGGTTCCACAGCGATAAACATCGATCAGGGTAATGGAGATGTAATGCAATCTGAGAATAGGGACATTAATGATGAATATGCCTCAGGATGTTTTTATAAAGACCAAGACTGTTTACATGAAGACATTGTTGCAGATCTGACTTATCAATACTCCGAAGCTATTGATAAAAACCCTACAAGGGAAGTTACCGATGAAAGTTGGGAAATAAGAGACGACTCTGAATTGTTACATGATACCCCAGGCGGAGTAGATGTAGTGTCGGATGGACTACATATGTCACCTCGACCTCAAAGAGTTCGGAAACCCCCAAGAATTTTAACTTATGAACAGTTAGGCACTCCCACTGAAGTCCCCTTGTTAATACATCCTAGTTTGATAGGGTCATGGCCATATTTTGGTTATAGTGGGTGTAAATTATAGATGAATAAGTATTGTTATTAACTTTATGTTGATTTTCACTCCTTTCATAAGTGCCAATCACCAGGGGGAGAATGTAACGCTGGGTTAATAATTGATAAGGAGGATAAGTATTGTCTCAAGTCAAATAATACTGTATGTTAATGTGTAAAGTATAATATAGTTTATTATAGACATTTAGGTACTGATGTGAATTGGATAGCCCAAGGGGAATTAATGGACTGTTCTGGAAGCCCTTGCGCTGTGGAAGAAGGAAGGGGAATGGACAAATGGATAACGCGGCCGCACGAGCCGCTCAGCAGGGGGGGGCTCACGAGCCGCTGAGGGGGAGAGCAGGACGAGCCGCTCGGCAGGGGGGCTGACGAACGGCTGAGGAGAGAGAAGCAGGAGCTGAAGTGCGCGGCGGGAGAGAGGATCGAATACCTGGCTTCAGTGATCGACGGCCGGTGATCTCCGATTGCCTTCGTCTACCCCTTGGATAACGCTGCGCCCGGCCGCTGTAGTCAGGAAACAGCGGGAAGCTGCGGCGGCTCGCAGGACGGAGGTACAGAGGTCCGGTGACGTGCGGAAGGTGTGCGTTGGAGAGGGAGTGCCGGACCCGAAGTGGAAGGAGAGCCGGGTGAGCTGAAATAGCGATAAACCAGTACCCACCGGCATCTAAGTAACTTCCAGGCGCCAGAGTAACCCAGCGATTGTGAAGTACTGCCAATCATCCCAGTGATACTCTCTCAGATAACGGGGATACAGCTGGGCCTGAGAGGCTGATGGTAGTGAGGGGAAGTCCGTAGCTACGGAAGGCGGCACCTGAATACCATAGGCAGTTAGTCTGTCCCTCAACATCTACTTCCCTTTATGGATGGGAGAGGAGGAGCACTGTGTACCCGGGTATCCTAATTACCAATATTACCTTAAAGTGGCTCACTTGACCAGGGAATATGCTAAATATCCTCATGATGTATGTACTTTGAACCTTACTCCAACTAGCAGCACAGAGCCAGTCTGATATATATATTAGTGCTTGCACTTGGGGTATAACTGACATTAGGAGGAGCAGCATAAACGAGAATAACCCTCTAATATAAGTATTATTAATTCCCTTACTCATATTATATATATATTTACTGAGAAGTATAAACATTTCTGGCCTTCCCTCATTAACTTCACTACAGCAATATATATTTCAAAATATATATATATATCTTAATTATATGTACTGAGACTTCTGTTAAAAGACTTTGGGCCGCAGATATTAGAGGAATCTACAACCAGAGCGGAGTAATAAGAAGAGGATTAGTTTTCATATAATGGGAGAAGAGACTTCTAGTACAGATTAAATAAAAGTGCACTCAAGTAAATTGGATAAGTACTCAGAAAATAAACCCAAAAGGAGATATGATGTTCAGCATACGTACCTATACTGCCGGAGAATAGTGTGACACCAGGTAAATCCCCGGACCTTGTGGTAATCGACGGTGAAGGTGGGGGTGAGATTGGATAGACTTCGATTAACGCTGACCCCATAGTTACTTGGAAAGTGAAATATAAAATTTAGCAGGAAATCCCATTCCTTTGGATAAATTACTTATCTTATCCGATCAGATTATAGTAGGTCAGTATCCCGGAGATAGCATATGCAAATGCTACCTTCATCACGTATTTAATTGGGGAAGACACCTCTAACGGATGTTTATAGGATGACGAGATAACCCCCCATCTACATTGACAGGATATCCAAGGAGCTTTTAACTGAGATTCGTATACATATTAGAGGCTGGAATTTATAATTGTTAAAGTCCCCTTGGTTAGGAGTCCTGATCATACACTCTACAAGTATTTATAAACAGAGAGGAAAGAAGATTTCACATCATACATCTCCTCTATATAAGTGGTGTAAATATACCTGGATGGAGAGTAACTGACACTAAATAAACCACTAACCCCCAGGTGTCCACTCAGATATTGGATATTGACACAATATAGAGTGATTAAGTTTAGTCACCAAGTAGTGTTATACATAGGGGTATCCTGCGCAGAGAGTATAGTGTAAAATTTTGAGAAAACCCGGGTCCACAGAAATACCATCTGTGGGTTATATATTTTTTTTGTGTTGCATGCATATTTAGTGTTAAATAGATGTAAGTGAGTGTATTACTTGAGAAAGTTATAATATATACATAAATATAATATAACCCGAAAAGATTAACCCAGAATGTTTGAGTATTTGAGTACCAATAAAATGACTTACCTGTTTTAGCTGGTGGGGTGTATTTGGGAATCCTGTAAAAGAAGAGGAGAAGACCATAAATCAATAAATCTGTGGAAGAAAAGAAAAGGTGAGAAATTTAAAGTCTCTATTTAGAACTGGAATTCCATAGTGTCTTGTGACACAAGTGATTATCCCTATATAACCACCCCTTATACTACTAAGGGACGGCTTTCCCAAGCAAGCCAGGGAATATACGCTTGGGTGGAGGCACGCCATACATTAAAGATACAGGGGATATATTAAGGAAGCTAAGTAATATCCAATGGAATGACAATTATACCCTGTGTAGTGCAGACGTTAGCACGTTATACACAATTATAGATCATGATCAGGGTTTGCTTGCAGTTTCCCATTTTCTCAATAAAAGTGATTTGGGGGAGGATTTGAAATTGTTCATTCTAGAAGGTATCAGTTTCATTTTGAAAAACAACTATTTTTGTTTTGATGGATCTTTTTATTTGCAATTGATTGGTACTGCCATGGGGACCAGGTTTGGCCCCAGTTATGCTAATTTATATATGTCCTTCTGGGAAGAAATTAGTGTTTACACACAAGGGGGACAACTGGGGGCAGACCTGGCCCTGTGGCATAGATTTATTGATAATATTATGTAACGCTGGGTTAATAATTGATAAGGAGGATAAGTATTGTCTCAAGTCAAATAATACTGTATGATTTATTGAGAAAGGCAGGAAATATGGAAGATCTGGATTATTTTTGCAATTCATTAAACACTAATCCTTACAATATAAAATTAACGTTTAACAAGAGTAAGGAAACATTTTTTTCTTAGATCTAAATATTTATATTGAGGATGGACAGATAAAAACAAAAACTCATAGAAAAGAGACGGATGTGAATGGATATATAGAGAGATCAAGTCAACATCATTCCAGTTGGCTGGATGGAATTCCATTCAGCCAATATGTCCGTATAAAAAGGAATTGTTCAGATATAAATATATGTAAGGAACAAATGGCAACTGTTACTGAAAGATTTAAATGTAAAGGATACACGGAGGATGCTTTAATAAAAACAGAAGATAGAGTAAATAAAATGGAAAGAAGTGATTTATTGAGAAAGAAAGAAAAAGTGAACAAAAAGGAACCAAATAAATATGAATGGGCTTTTATTAGTCAGTTTAGTTCTGATTTTAAGGTTATAGAAACGATATTTTCAAATAACTGGAAAATACTTAAACAAGATCCAGTAATCGGTAAGGATTTACCAGAAAAAACGTTTTTTATATATAAAAAGGCACCATCTATTAAGTCCCATTTGGTTAGAAGTTCAATTGAAAGTGAAACAAGACAAAGCATTCGCACTTTAGGTTTCCATAGATGCGGTACCTGCCTTATGTGCAGGACCGTACCATCAGAAGATAGGGTTATGAAAAGTTTCACAGTTAATGGAATAGTTTATCCCATACGGGAATTTATTACATGTCATTCAAAGAATATTATTTATTTAATGGAGTGCACTTGTGGTCTGCATTATATAGGAAAGACCACAAGAAGCTTAAAGGTGCGTTTAGCCGAACACATCTATAATATCCGTAAGGGGTTGTTAACTCATTCAGTACCTGCACATTTTAAAGTTATACATGGGTCTAAAGAATGTCACATTAAGAGATTTTGTGGGATTCAACAAATATTGCCAAAATGGAGAACAAGGTATATGGATTCCCGCCTTTCAAAGTCTTAAATGAGGTGGATCCATTCCCTTAAAACCCTTACTCCGAATGGTTTAAATACCGATTTTGAAGTGTCTTGTTTTTTAAAATAAATTTCTATAATAATTTTTTTTTAAAGAAAATGTTTTTTTTAAATGAGTTTTTAATTAATGAATTTTATATCACCTTTTGAATATTGATACTGCTTTTTTCTTCTTTTGAGGGTATATTTTTATTGGATATTTTGGGACCACTAAGAATCTACATACAAATTGGAGTTTTTGGTGGATTACATTATTCTAAGTATTGGAATATATCAATGAATATATATCCGGTCGAATGAAACGCAGTAAAATTTATTTCCCCATTGAGATATTGTGGAACGCATATTGGTACGCAAGAACTTCCGGTTCCGGTCATGACCACTCTGCTGTGCGATGGAATTGGATACTTCCGCATATGCGTGAGGAGTGTGGAACGCATAGCGGAACGCAAGGACTTCCGGTTCCAGTTACGGCGGCGCGAGATTCGATTATGGATTGTAATTATTTGTGATTAACTCTGGGTATAAAAATGGGGATATTTGAGTGACCACACATGCTTCTGATGAAGGATCAAGGAGGATCCGAAACGTGTTAAGCACAGTGTGGTTCGTGAGTCCAGGACGGTTCTGTTGTGGAGATCACCGGCGGCTGACACTCTTACCCGGGCTGTGTCAATTCCCTTTTTCCATCGTGGGAGCCCTGGAGATTCTCCCTTCAGACCAGAGAGGACTCTGTGTGGAGTGATGTATTATATGCTTTTATTCATTTTTTACATTGTGAGTGCAGTGTTGTAAATAAAAAATCCTTTTCATATAGAAGGTATTGCACTATTATTTTCCCTCTGTGTATCCACTACATATTGCTTTAAAGCAGTGGGCACAGGTTTCTGTTTTCTCAGGTTTTTGTGAAAACCAGGAACACATCCTTAAACTGGCTATCTGGATCTGGGAAATTATTTTAGGATGGATTGATGAAATGCTTTTATACACTTCGTCATTGTGAGTGTAATGGTTTATTAATAAAATAATCCTTCTCCTACTTGCGGTATTGCACGATCA
Organism: Pseudophryne corroboree; assembly: GCF_028390025.1. NCBI lineage: Eukaryota > Metazoa > Chordata > Amphibia > Anura > Myobatrachidae > Pseudophryne > Pseudophryne corroboree. The sequence continues at coordinate 448,664,694 of NC_086451.1, forward strand.
TTTGTCCTCTGTGCCGTCAACACACTCTGCTTCAAACTGAGTTTTGATGCTGAGTGGGCACAGTTTTTTCTTGTTTTATTAGATCTTATTTTCGAATAGAGCCAAAGGAAGAAATCGAAACATTGTATGGATTATTTCCCCTTATTTAGGAACTGATCCACATTGAGGATTATCATAAGGGTGATTATTTATTTATTTGCCTTTTATGGTTCAGATTGAGCGCCACTGTATTTTGTTACATTTCTATTTCACAATCTAATTGACGGGTTAGATTCCTTATTCAGGGAGGAAATAATTTACTCTTACAGCATAAACAGGATTCTGCTGGCTTTATGGGGGAGAATTTGGTTTACTCAATACATGCACCACTGCTATGGTAGTGGCAGCACGCAGGGGCTTGTGGCTACGCCAGTGGACTGCGGATGCGGATTCCAGGAAAGGAGTGGAATGTCTACCTTTTCGCAGGTGAAGCCCTTTTTGGAGATGAACTGGATATGTGGATATCCAAGGCTACGGCGGGTAAGTCTACATACCTTCCTTCCACAGCTACCCCGGCTAGAAAATCCTACACTGCCCCTACTCTGCAGTCCTTTTCGGACACCGAAGTTTAAAAACAAAACCAATGGTTCTTCTAGGGCCTTTAAAGTTAATAGAGGTAATCCCAGGAAACCAGCAACTGCTGGTTCACAGGAACAGACCTCCGGTTCTGCTTCCTCACTGCCTTCTGCATGACGGTGGACCACACTGCCTGGAAGACAGACAGGTGGGAGCACGACTAAGTTATTTCAGTCACATATGGGCAACATCGGGCCAGGATCCCTGGGTCAAAGATCTTATATCCCAGGGTTACAGACTGGAGTTTCAGGAACTCCCACCTCACAGATTCTTCAAATCAGGCTTACCAGCTTCTCCAGAAGCGAGTATGGCTTTACAGGCAGCGATTCAAAGACTGGTACAGTCTGAGGTCATTGTTCCAGTTCCTCTTCAACTGCAAAACAAAGGTTCTTATTCAAACCTGTTTGTGGTACCGAAACCTGACGGTTCGGTAGGACCCATTTTAAACTGGAAGAAGGGAAATTCCTAGTGTCTCTGGATATCAAGGATGCGTACCTTCATATCCCAATTTGGCCGCCTCATCAGGCTTATCTAAGGTTTGCATTACAGGACTGTCACTACCAGTTCCAGGCACTGCCATTTGGCCTCTCCACGGCACCGAGGGTGTTCACCAAGGTAATGGCAGAAATTATGTTTCTCCTCCGCAAGCAAGGATTGAACATAATACCGTACCTGGACGTTTTGCTGATGAAAGCACCATCCATGGAGAGGTTGTTGGACAACATTGCCCTCTCAATGCAACTTATCCAGGATCACGGGTGGATTCTGAACCTGCCAAAATCTCACCTAGACCCGACACGGAGGCTTCCGTTCCTGGGGTTGATACTGGATACAGAGGAACAGAAGGTATTCCTTCCATTGGAAAAGGCATTGGTAATAAAGTCAATGGTGCGGGATGTTCTAAAACCAACCCGGATATCGGTGCATCTATGCATTCGCCTTCTGGGGAAGATGGTAGCCTCTTACGAGGCTCTGCAGTACGGAAGGTTTCATGCAAGGCCCTTCCAGCTGGATCTGTTGGACAAATGGTCCGGATCGCATCTTCACATGCACCAGTGGATACATCTGTCACCAAAAGCCAGGATTTATCTTCTGTAGTGGATTCAGACTTCTCACCTGACTGAGGGTCGAAGGTTCAGGATTCAAAATTGGATTCTGCTAACCATAGACGCAAGCCTCAGGAGGTTGGGGATCAGTTACCCAGGGGGGGGGGGGGGGGACAGGTCCAAGGAAAATGGTCAAGTCAGGAAATCATCCTTCCGATCAACGTTCTGGAGCTAAGGGCCATATACAATGCCCTTTCTGCAGGCATCGCATATTCTTCAAGATCACACCATTCAAGTTCAGTCGAAAAATGTAACGACAGTAACATATATAAACTGACAGGGCGGAACGAAGAGCAGAGCAGCAATGTCAGAGGTAACAAGGATTCTCCTCTGGGCAGAAAGACACGCGGTGGCACTGTCGGCAATCATCATTCCGGGAGTAGACAACTGGGAAGCGGACTTCCTCAGCAAACACGACCGCCACCCAGGAGAGTGGGGCCTCCACCCGCAGGTGTTCAAGTCCTTGACATGTCGGTGGGGAATTCCACAAATAGACATGATGGCCTCTCGTCTCAACAAGAAGCTCAAGCGGTATTGTTCCAGGTCGAGGGACAAACAAGCAGTGGTGGTCCATGGGTCTACCAGATGGTTTATGTGTTCTACCTCTTCCATTGATCCCCACAATTCACAAAAGAATAAAAAGGGAAAAGGTTCAAGCAATTCTCATTGCTCCGGACTGGTCAATAAGGGCCTGGTACGCGGATCTACTGGAGATGCTCCTAGAGGACCCGTGGCCTCTGCCTCTTCGAGTGGATCTTCTACAACAGACTTAACGCGGCTAAGTTTGACGACATGGAGGTTGAACGTCAAATCCTAGCCCGGAAGGGAATTTCCGGACAAGGTTATTCCGACACCGATGAAAGCTAGGAAAGGGGTAACATGTAAACATTATCACCGTATTTGGAAAAAAATAATATATATATATATATATACACTGCTCAAAAAAATAAAGGGAACACTTAAACAACACAATGTAACTCCAAGTCAATCACACTTCTGTGAAATCAAACTGTACACTTAGGAAGCAACAATGATTGACAATCAATTTCACATGCTGTTGTGCAAATGGAATAGACAACAAGTGGAAATTATAGGCAATTAGCAAGACACCCCCAATAAAGGAGTTGTTCGGCAGATGGTGACCACAGACCACTTCTCAGCTCCTATGCTTTCTGGCTGATGTTTTGGTCACTTTTTAAAGCTCGCGGTGCTTTCACTCTAGTGGTAGCATGAGACGGAGTCTACAACCCACACAAGTGGCACAGGTAGTGCAGCTCATCCAGAATGGCACATCAATGCGAGCTGTGGCAAGAAGGTTTGCCGTGTCTATCAGCGTAGTGTCCAGAGCATGGAGGCACTACCAGGAGACAGGCCAGTACATCAGGAGACGTGGAGGAGGCCATAGGAGGGCAACAACCCAGCAGCAGGACCGCTACCTCCGCCTTTGTGCAAGGAGGAACAGGAGGAGCACTGCCAGAGCCCTGCAAAATGACCTCCAGCAAGCCACAAATGTGCATGTGTCTACTCAAACGATCAGAAACAGACTCCATGAGGGTGGTATGAGGGCCCGACGTCCACAGGTGGGGGTTGTGCTTACAGCCCAACACCGTGCAGGACGTTTGGCATTTGCCAGAGAACACCAAGATTGGCAAATTCGCCTCTGGCTCCCTGCGCTCTTCACAGATGAAAGCAGGTTCTCACTGAGCACATGTGACAGACGTGACAGAGTCTGGAGACGCCAAGGAGAACGTTCTGCTGCCTGTAACATCCTCCAGCATGACCGGTTTGGCAGTGGGTCAGTAATGGTGTCGGGTGGCATTTCTTTGAGGGGCCGCACAGCCCTCCATGTGCTCGCCAGAGGTAGCCTGATTGCCATTAGGTACCGAGATGAGATCCTCAGACCCCTTGTGAGACCATATGCTGGTGCGGTTGGCCCTGGGTTCCTCCTAATGCAAGACAATGCTAGACCTCATGTGGCTGGAGTGTGTCAGCAGTTCCTGCAAGACGAAGGCATTGATGCTATGGACTGGCCCGCCCGTTCCCCAGACCTGAATCCAATTGAGCACATCTGGGACATCATGTCTCGCTCCATCCACCAACGCCACGTTGCACCACAGACTGTCCAGGAGTTGGTGGATGCTTTAGTCCAGGTCTGGGAGGAGATCTCTCAGGAGACCATCCGCCACCTCATCGGGAGCATGCCCAGGCATCGTAGGGAGGTCATACAGGCACGTGGAGGCCACACACACTACTGAGCCTCATTTTGACTTGTTTTAAGGACATTACATCAAAGTTGGATCAGCCTGTAGTGTGTTTTTCCACTTTAATTTTGAGTGTGACTCCAAATCCAGACCTCCATGGGTTAATAAATTTGATTTCCATTGATAATTTTTGTGTGATTTTGTTGTCAGCACATTCAACTATGTAAAGAACAAAGTATTTAATAAGAATATTTAATTCATTCAGATCTAGGATGTGTTGTTTAAGTGTTCCCTTTATTTTTGTGAGCAGTGTATATATATCTCCTATATATTAGCCCAAGTCTGTGACTCTGTGCTGGCTGTAACGCTGGGCGGAGTTACAGTGGTGGGTGGAGTTATTCAAATGAGTAACAGAACTGGGCAAATCTATAGGAGACCAGCAGCAGAAGCAGATGGTATGGCCATGTCACAGGCAGGGGTGCATACCTCCCAGCTTTCTTCAGGCAGGAGGAGGGACGCACACACACACACAAAAAAAACACACCACACGGTGAAGAGGGGGCGTGGCCAACGAAAGAGGGCGTGGCTTCATGGGAGGGCCCCCGTTTTCGTCAGTGAGGGGGCATGCCCAGCGCTCTGTAAGCTGCTGGCATGCCCCCAGGGGCAGATTATGAGTCTGGGGGGCCCATGGCACTTAAGACAAGGGGCCCTATCTCATTACTGTGGATTGGGGGCGTGGCCTAATCGCGGCCCGTGCGGCCACGCCCCCTTATGCAAAATAAGGGATTTTTTTTAATGGGATTTTGGCCCCTCAGTTAGGGGTAAATCCAGAGGGGGTGGTCGCTTCCCCCTACACACCTGCACAGGCAGAAGAAAGCAGGGAGACTGCTGCCTCACTGCAACACCACAGACCTGCCGACACGCAGCAGTGTGCGCTGACCGTAGCACAATGCTGCCGCTGTTACTGGCAGGACGAGGAGCTTCAGAGCTGGGACAGAGCTACTCCAGCCGGGGGGCCCCATAAAACTGTGGGGGCCATGGTACGTACCCCTTGCCCCCCCCCCCCCCTTAATCCGGCTCTGCTGCTGGAACCCCCCCTTAATCCGTACCCCCTGATGCCCCCACTCCCTCTGTCTCCACTAAATTCACTGCTGCTCTGCTAAGCAGAACAGTGAGTACTGGATCTTCCCAACTGCCCCCCCCCCCCCGCAACATTACCACCACCGCGGGACACTGTGGCCCGCGGGTGGGACAGCGGGACAGACCCTAAAAAATGGGACTGTCCCGCGAAAATCAGGACAGTTGGGAGGTATGGGGGTGAGTGAGGGGGTATGCCATACAGACTGACAGGCACCGGCACACTGTGTGCTTGACCCCCTACATCAGCATACTCAGCAGGGTCTCTCTGGTGCGGAGGAGCGTCACTTTCTGGCACACTCCACGCTTTTTAGCTGCAGTTTTGTGGGGCACCGGCCGCTGTGCAGGTTCCGTACTGCCTCTGTTTTCTCCAGCCCCGGCAACCCCACCGCTAGCTGCAGCGCTGCCACCCGCAGTGAGGTGCGCCCAGCTCCTTCACAAACTTTAACTGGCGGGCAGCGCTGCAGAAGTCCGCGCTGCTTGCAGGCTCCGACCCCTTCCTCCCTCCAGCCAAGCGTCTCCTGGGGGCTAACCAGTCACTCCCAGTCTCCCCTTACCACAGTGCCCGCCAGCTGCGCGAGGTCTGCGGTGTGTGACTGAGGAGGGGGTGATGGATGCGGACGGGCAGAGGAAGCAGGACTCCAGCCTGAGAGAGTCAGCCATGCCAAGTCTCCACCAGCAGCAGATCCCAACAAGTTGGAGTGGAACAGCAGCAGCTAGCAGCAGTGACTTCGGTAAGACACAATTGTCTGTCACCACTGTTCTGTCCCTAATACCAATCTCTCCCGTGCCCTGTATTCTGTCATGTCCCTGTCACCCTTATCCTGGCCCTTTCACCCTTATCCTGGCCCTGTCACCCCTATCCAGGCCCTGTCACCCCTGTCCTGGTCCTGCCGCCCCTATGTCTCCCCCCACACCTGCCCCCCTCCACCCGCAGCATCTGCAGACACCCTCCTCCATCCGCGGTGCCCCCCTTATCCACCCCTCCCCCACCTACCCCTCCACCACCTGCAGCACCTCCGGACCCCTTCCCCATCCGCCGCACCACCTGTACCTGCCCCTCCCCTACTTACGGCACCTCCGGACCCCCTACCCCACCCCCGCCCTTTCCCATCCCACAGCACCTCCGGAACCCTTCACCCATCCGCAACATCCCGCACCTGCCCCTCTCCCACCCTCGGCACCCCTGCCCTTCCCCCACCGGCAATGCCTCCGGACCCCATCCCCCATCTGCAGCCCCCACTCCTCTGCCCCTCCCCCACCCGCAGCATCTCCCGACCCTTCCCCATCTGGCCCCCCCACTTCCACCCCCCCTCTACCCGCAGCATCTACAGACACCCTCCCCCATCCACAGTCCTCCCCGCACCTGCTACATTCTGTACATTGTGCCCTGCAGGTGCTGTTCATACCGTCGCAAGGGGCTGCGCCTCCTTCACCATCGCACGCCCTTTCATTGTGCAATATTTAACCACTAACAAAGGAATGCAGGTAATACTCCATATAATACAAATATTGAACCCCAGAAAGGCATGCAAGGGTTAAGGGGGCGTAGCCCCTTGCAACGGTGTGAAGAGCGCCCATAGGGCGCGATGAAGCACCTAGTATATATATATATATATATATATAGTCTCGTGGTGTGAAAACAGGAAATTTCCTACAGTGGAATTTCAACTGGGACGTTTTCTCCTTTTTCTACAGTCAGGTGTGGATCTGGGCCTATGTTTGGGCTCCTTAAAAGTCCAGATTTTGGCCTTATCCATTTTTTTCCAGAAACAATTGGCTTCCCTCCCTAAGGTTCAGACATTCTTGAAGGGTTTTCTGCACATCCAACCGCTCTTTGTGCCTCCCACGGCACCTTGGGATCTCAACGCGGTGTTGCAGTTTCTACAATCAGAATGGTTTGAGCATTTACAGGAGGTTGACGTTAACCTTTCTTACGTGGAAGACCGTTACACTGTTGGCCTTAGCTTCCGCAAGGCATGTGTCGGAGTTAGGGGTGTTGTCTCACAAAAGCCCCTATTTGATTTTTCATGAAGATAGTGCTGAACTCAGAACTCGTCAGCAATTTCTTCCTAAGGTGCTGTCAATGTTTCATATCAACCAATCTATTGTGGTCCCGGGGCTTACGGACACTTCTGCTACCTCAAGGTCCTTGGACGTGTTGAGGGCTTTGAAGATCTATGTGAAGCGGACAGCTCGTCACAGGAAATCTGACTTGCTGTTTGTTCTCTATGATCCCAAGAAAATTGGGTGTCCTGCTTCAAAGCAGTCTATTGCTCGCTGGATCAGGCTTACTATCCAGCAGGCTTATTCATCGGCAGGATTGCCCGTTCCTAAAGTATAGGCCCACTCTACTAGGTCAGTGGGTTCTTCCTGGGCGGCTGCCCGGGGTTTCTCGGCTTTACACCTCTGCTGAGCAGCTACTTGGTCAGGTTCGAAAACGTTTGCTATCTTCTAAAAGTTCGATACTTTGGCCTCCTGAGGACCTTCAGTTTGGTCAATCAGTTCTGCAGGAACCTCAGCACTCTCCCACCCGGTTTTGGAGCTTTGGTACATCCCCATGGTACTAATGTGGACCCCAGTATCCTCTAGGACGTAAGAGAATATTGCGCGCCCGCTCGGTGCTTTGTTTTTCTGCAATGTTACTTGGTTAAGTATTATTGTTGGTTCAGCCGTTGCTGTTCCTGTTCAAGTTTGGTTATCATGGCTTTCCTCTTGTTTGTGTGAGCTGGTTCGAATCTCACCACTGTTAAGTTAAATCCTTCTCTTGAAGTATGTCCGTCTCCTCGGGCACAGTTTCTAGACTGAGTCTGGTAGGAGGGGCATAGAGGGAGCAGCCAGCGCACACTATTGATTTCTTAAAGTGCCCACGGCTCCTAGTGGACCCGTCTATACCCCAATGTACTAATGTGGACCCCAGTATCCTCTACGGACTACAAGAGAAGGATTTACTGGTAGGTAAATAAAATACTATTTTTTATTCTATTGTTTCATTTTTAATATAGAAAGGTCTTGATTTTTATCATGCTTTCTGTCCTATCAGTATTTTATAGGTGCTATCAGTATTTTCAAGGATTTAAGCAATTTGTCTGAACAACCGTTTTTGTCCGTTTTCCAGTGTTTGGGAGTTAATGGTCGGTTGTCATTTGCTGCCATACATTACCAGATTTCATTCCAACCAGCCAGATTGGACAGATGATCTGCCAGATACAGTAATTGTAGAGCGTATGGCCATCTTTAGCCTAAATCTTTGACTGAACTGTACCAACCCTGACTTTCTGCTTGGATCCTGACTTGGCATATCTCTTGATACAGCTAGACAAAAAACATGTAGACCTGCTTATAAATATAAACCCCAATCACCTATTGGGAAGCGTGCCCTCCCTTTCAGTGGGTATGGGATCCAGTGCATCCGTGGTGGTTGAATGTAATACTGCTGATTTCATTAATTCACGCTGGCCAGGACATGATTCATTTAACAGAGCTCCACAGAAGCACCGGCCACAGGAGGAAATAATAGTGGCACATGCATCTGGAGCTTCCATAGGGGACCGCGCAAGGAGAGAGAGGGTGAAGAGGAGCAGTGATCGGTGACGGTTGCTTTGAGATAAGAGTCAGAGGAAGGAGACGTTACAGTATGTGAAGCAGCTATGAAGTGATCAAGAGTGGCAGGACTAACATTTCTAAAGAGAAGTACAGGTTGATCATTGGAGAAGTGAAGGAGAGAGCTTCCATCTGAGTCCAAGCGGTGACCAGAATAGCAGTGTGGTGAGATTTTGTCAAAAGAATCGAAGTGAGAATTAAGACAAGGGGTTATAAATACTAAGGTGGGGCTTGTGCAAGCCAATGCTTCTCAGCGGGTTTGACCATGAAATTGAAAGCACCACTAATATTAAGTGCAAAGGTGTGACTACAGATATATCCAACAAACCTATATCCACCAGGGGTTGGCATTAGGATTCCACCTGAGCATTATGCTAGTCTGTGGTGACCACTTTGGGCAGTAGCTGACCACTGGAGCTGCACAGAGTTCCTGGTGCTACAGGTAAAACTGCCCCTTTGTTAGCGTCTGACCACTTCCACTCTTCACCATCACTCAGGCCAGTCTTTAAACACCGCTCAGGCTTCTTTCCTATGCCACCCACCATTTTTCTATACTACCTAACTACATGTATGTATAGATTGCTCAAAGTTTAACCCAAAATTGCAGGTGGTTTATTGATTACACAGTATGGCACCAGTCAGTGACCAACCAAGCAGACTTTTGTGCAGGGAATTGCTGGTGCATGATATAGGTCCTTATGCTGAGAAAATGTGTTTTCCGCTGCTAGGATATGTGGGTACAGTTGGCACATGTTGGATAAACCCATCTCTAAGAATTTTGTGCATCACTTTCTAATAGGCACAAGTTTTTTTCTTACAACATCGCGGGTTCCTAACTTTTGCAAAGCATTGCCAAGCCCTTCCTTACTGTGTGATTTAAATGAATATGTAAATGTACACATAAACCAACACTCTGAGAACAGGATATGTTAGTCTTGTACATCCAACAGGAAAAAATGTTTATTAGCAGCGACAGAGATAAACAGCCGTAATCTCATTGCAGTGGCACAAATTGTCATAATCCTTATAGAACTAACATTGAGCCTAATTCATGTTTGTGTGCAAATGCAAGTGAAAATTTTCTAGGCTACGGAACTGCTAATGTTAACAAGTGCTGCCCCCCAGGAATGAAAAGAAACGCCCACCGGAGCCATAGCAGACTCATACGCAATTGCGTAGACATTCGCAGCCTATACGCAATAAATGGGAACATCGAGTCTAAAGGTTGCCCGATGGCTACGCAGACTGGCCGCAGCATTAGCGACGCTTGTGCCATGTTTCTCTGTGTACATGATCGCAGCTGAATGCAGATACTGTACATGCCCCAAAAACAGCCATGACACTCCTGCCCTTTCCCAACCACTCCCCATAAACTCCCTGCTAACAGCTCCAAACGGTCACTTCCCGTCAATCACTTTTCCATGAAATCCTCATTGCGAGCGGGATCACAGTGCCACCTTGGCGCATGCACATTGCGACCCCAGCTCTGTTGCGTGATAATCGGGCATTGCGTACAAACATGAATTTGGCTCATAGTCTGCAACATGTACAAAGCACTTGGAAAAAAGAAAGCACTCTTTATTGTGACAGAATTTATATCTACATTTGTAATATCTGTGTGATAAGCGCATGATGATGAATAGAGCAAGTTAAGTTGTGAATTATATTTGGAAGACATACTGCAATTCCATTTGGGATAACAGACCCTACAACATGACCCCTTCCACCAGCTACAAAATGCTTTGCTCTGGAACTTCCCTCTTAGTTACTTGCAGTCACCTGTGCTGAACTAGTTCATTGAGGAGAGAGGTGCTTCAGCACAGGTGACAGTAGTCAGAAGTTATGTGGGAAGTCCAGGAGCAGAGCATTGTGTACCTGATAGAAGGGGTCATGTTGGAGGGTCTGGGATAACTGTGGATCTATCAGTCAGGAAAAGCTCACAACGCATTGAGGTGATTATAGGTAACGCACAGAATTAGGTTCTGGAAACTGAAACAGCAAATTATTCTGAGTTATCTTCTGAGATTTCTCCTTTTTGGAAACTGAATCAACAAAGCAAGTGTGAAAGCAACAACACAGTGTTCTGACCATACGATATGTCATTAAAAAAATAAGCCAATGAGTCGGGTTTCCTGCACATAAGGGAGTCAACCAGGAGCCAATCAGATCCCAGACAATGACGCTCAGGTTCCTTAGCCAAAGTGTGATTATTTAAGCCGTCAGGAAAATGCTGTCTGGAAGCATCAAATATTGCTGGAATCTGCAACAGAAATTATATACATCACACATGTTCCACCATACTACACCACTACACCATCAGAGGCATGGACCACTGGCAGGGCATACCAGACCTGTCCTATGCAGTCTACACTCCTAGCAATACAAAACAATGATTACGAGGAGAGATGAACCAAACCAGTCTGCTGCCTTAAGGGTGGGCCAAAATGAAGATGCTCAATATGATTCAGGCATAGGTTTACGGGATGTTTATATTTAGATGGGGTTCTAGCCGATTACTTTATATGGCAACCAAAAGGATTTGTGGGGTCAACTTTATGGGCCCAGCAAACTTCACAAGTCTCACATTCTAATTTGAAAGTTATCAGAGCCCCAAATTCAGTCAACACGGACAGCACTAGATAAAAGCAGTAAATGATCACTGTCTACCTTGCACCTGTCTACCTTTTGACCCTGGTCACATTATGTACCTGTCGACCTAATGTATGTCGACCATATGGGGTCGACCTATTGACAATCTAACTAGACACTGTAGATCGTCTATACTACACCTAAGTCTGCCAAGCTGTCACTGTGCCTGCTCGATTAAAGAATCAGCTCCCTCCAGGGCCGTAGAGAACCACACCAAGCCCTGGTAAGGGGGAAGGGGGGACGTGGCTTAATAAAGTGGGTGTGGCTATGCCCTTTAATATAAAAATATTTGAATAATAAAATAATTGCACAAGGAAGGCGCCGTTTTAACACGCTTCCTACCTTACTTGCTCTGGAAGTGGGTCCCTCCTCCCCAGCCAGCGCCATCTTCCCAGTGATATTTGGGAAGATGATGCTGGTCACTAGAGAGCGAAGACTATGGCACAGTGCCAGAGTCTTTGCTTTCTATGTGCGGCGACATCTTCCTGTAGACATCATCTGGAAGATGGTGCTGCCTCCAGCTGGCCACAGGACAGGTATACTTAGCAGACCTGCCCCCACTTCCCCCCAGCCTCTCCAGCAGCCCGTGCCTGGGTAATTTGTGCCCACCTCCCCACCTTCGTGTTGGCGACGCTGGCTTCCTCCCTACATGGCAGATTGCTGTAGTGGTGTGAGTAGGAGCATGATAGAAGGATTATGTTATGTACATACACTCCAGCTCTTTCATATACATTATGATGCATGCTTTTCAATCAAAATGAAATCTTATGATAAGGTAGAATAAGCTTATATCAATTTTGGATGCCTTTTTTTTTTTATGAATTCTTTGTTCTCCAGTTCTCTGCTAATCCTGCTGCCTTGAGGTGGTTCTAATAGTAAAACCATTTTCTCTAACGTCCTAAGTGGATGCTGATGTGGACTCCGTAAGGACAATGGGAAATAGCGGCTCCGCAGGAGACTGGGCACAACTAAGAAAGATTTAGGACTACCTGGTGTGCACTGGCTCCTCCCTCTATGCCCCTCCTCCAGACCTCAGTTAGAATTTTGTGCCCGACCGAGCTGGATGCACACTAGGGGCTCTCCTGAGCTCTTAGAAAAGAAAGTATATTTTAGGTTTTTTATTTTCAGTGAGATCTGCTGGCAACAGACTCACTGCTACGTGGGACTAAGGGGAGAGAAGCGAACCTACCTGCTTGCAGCTAGCTTGGGCTTCTAGGCTACTGGACACCATTAGCTCCAGAGGGATCGAACACAGGCCCAGCCTCGGTCGTCCGGTCCCGGAGCGGCGCCGCCGTCCCCCTTACAGAGCCAGAAGCAAGAAGACGTTCCTGGAAATTGGCGGCAGAAGACTTCGGTCTTCATCAAGGTAGCGCACAGCACTGCAGCTGTGCGCCATTGCTCCCCATGCACACCACACACTCCGGTCACTGATGGGTGCAGGGCGCTGGGGGAAGGGGGGGGGGCGCCCTGGGCTGCAATAAGAGTACCTTGCTGGCAAATACCACATAATATGGTCATAAAGACTATATATGTGTGAATACCCCTGCCAAATATCCATATAAAAAAAACGGGAGAAGTCCCGGGGCGGGGCTATCTCCCTCAGCACACTGGCGCCATTTTCCCTCACAGCTCCGCTGGAAGGACGCTCCCCAGGCTCTCCCCTGCAGTTTCCAGACTACATAGGGTAAAAAAGAGAGGGGGGGCACTAAATTTAGGCGCAATTCTGCATAATATTACCAGCTATAGGGGAAAAATCACTGTGGGTAGTGTGAATCCATGTATATATAGCGCTCTGGTGTGTGCTGGCATACTCCCGCTCTGTCTCCCCAAAGGACTTTGTGGGGTCCTGTCCTCAGTCAGAGCATTCCCTGTGTGTGTGCGGTGTGTCGGTACAGCTGTGTCGACATGTTTGATGAGGAGGCTTATGTGGAGGCGGAGCAAGTGCCGATAAATGTGATGTCACCCCCTGCAGGGCCGACACCTGAATGGATGGATATGTGGAAGGAATTACGTGACAGCTCCTTACATAAAAGGTTTGACGACATAGCAGATGTGGGACAGCCGGCTTCTCAGCTCGTGCCTGCCCAGACGTCTCAAAAGCCATCAGGGGCTCTAAAACGCCCGCTACCTCAGATGGCAGACACAGATGTCGACACGGATACTGACTCCAGTGTCGACGACGATGAGACTAATGTACATTCCAATAGAGCCACCCGTTACATGATTACGGCAATGAAAAATGTGTTGCACATTTCTGATATTACCCCAGGTACCACAAAAAAGGGTAATATGTTTGGGGAGAAAAAACTACCAGTGGTTTTTCCCCCATCTGATGAATAAAATGAAGTGTGTGAAGAAGCGTGGGCTTCCCCCGATAAGAAACTGGTAATTTCTAAAAGGTTACTAATGGCGTACCCTTTCCCGCCAGAGGATAGGTCACGTTGGGAGACATCCCCTAGGGTGGATAAAGCGCTCACACGCTTGTCAAAGAAGGTGGCACTACCGTCTCCGGACACGGCCGCCCTAAAGGAGCCTGCTGATAGGAAGCAGGAGGCTATCCTGAAGTCTGTTTATACACACTCAGGCATTATACTGAGACCAGCTATTGCTTCAGCATGGATGTGCAGTGCTGCAGCTGCGTGGTCAGATTCCCTATCGGAAAATGTTGATACCCTAGACAGGGACACTATATTGCTAACCATAGAGCATATTAAAGACGCAGTCTTATACATGAGAGATGCACAGAGGGATATTTGCCGGCTGGCATCTAAAATAAGTGCAATGTCCATTTCTGCCAGGAGGGGATTATGGACTCGGCAGTGGACAGGGGATGTAGATTCTAAAAGGCACATGGAAGTTTTGCCTTACAAGGGTGAGGAGTTGTTTGGGGATGGTCTCTCTGACCTAGTTTCCACAGCAACAGCCGGGAAATCAACATTTTTACCCCATGTTCCCTCACAGCCAAAGAAAGCACCGTATTATCAGGTACAGTCCTTTCGACCCCAGAAAGGCAAGCGGGTTAGAGGCACGTCCTTTCTGCCCAGAGGCAGAGGTAGAGGGAAAAAGCTGCAGAATACAGTCAGTTCCCAGGAACAAAAATCCTCCCCCGCTTCCTCTAAGTCCACCACATGACGCTGGGGCTCCACAGGCGGAGCCAGGTGTGGTGGGGGCCCGTCTCAAGACCTTCAGCGATCAGTGGGCTCGCTCACGGGTGGATGCCTGGATTCTACAAGTGGTATCTCAGGGGTACAAGCTGGAATTCGAGACGTCTCCCCCTCGCCGTTTCCTCAAATCTGCCTTGCCAACAACTCACTCAGACAAGGAGGCAGTGCTGGAGGCAATTCACAAGCTGTATTCGCAGCAGGTGATAGTCAAGGTACCCCTCCTTCAACAAGGAAGAGGTTACTATTCCACAATATTTGTGGTACCGAAACCGGATGGTTCGGTGAGACCCATTTTAAATTTGAAATCCCTGAACACTTATATAAAAAGGTTCAAGTTCAAGATGGAATCGCTCAGGGCGGTTATTTCAAGCCTGGAGGAAGGGGATTACATGGTATCACTGGACATCAAGGATGCTTACCTGCATGTCCCCATTTACCCTCCTCACCAGGAGTACCTCAGATTTGTGGTACAGGACTGTCATTACCAATTCCAGACGTTGCAGTTTGGTCTGTCCACGGCACCGAGGGTATTTACCAAGGTAATGGCCGAAATGATGATACTCCTTCGGAAAAAGCTAGCTCGGGAAGTGCTACAGCAGCACGGCTGGATCCTGAATATTCCAAAGTCGCAGCTGGTTCCTAAAACGCGTCTACTGTTCCTGGGAATGGTTCTGGACACAGAACAGAAAAAGGTATTTCTCCCGGAGGAGAAGGCCAAGGAGTTGTCATCTCTAGTCAGAGACCTCCTAAAACCAAAACAGGTGTCGGTGCACCACTGCACGCGAGTCCTGGGAAAGATGGTAGCTTCTTACGAAGCAATTCCATTCGGAAGGTTCCATGCAAGGATCTTTCAGTGGGATCTGTTGGACAAGTGGTCCGGATCGCATCTTCAGATGCATCGGCTGATAACCCTGTCTGCAAGGACCAGGGTGTCTCTACTGTGGTGGCTGCAGAGTGCTCATCTTCTGGAGGGCCGCAGATTCGGCATACAGGACTGGGTCCTGGTGACCACGGATTCCAGCCTTCGAGGCTGGGGGGCAGTCACACAGGGAAGAAACTTCCAAGGACTCTGGTCAAGCCAGGAGATTTCCCTACACATAAATATTCTGGAACTAAGGGCCATTTACAATGCCCTAAGTCAGGCAAGACCCCTGCTTCAAAACCAGTCGGTACTGATCCAGTCAGACAACATCACGGCGGTCGCCCATGTAAACCGACAGGGCGGCACAAGAAGCAGGATGTCGATGGCAGAAGCCACAAGGATTCTCCGATGGGCGGAAAATCACGTGTTAGCACTGTCAGCAGTGTTCATTCCGGGAGTGGACAACTGGGAAGCAGACTTCCTCGGCAGGCACGACTTCCACCCGGGAGAGTGGAGACTTCATCCAGAAGTCTTCCAGCTGATTGCAAACTGTTGGGAAAGGCCACAGGTGGACATGATGGCGTCCCGCCTCAACCAAAAGCTAGAAAAATATTGCGCCACGTCAAGGGACCCTCAGGCGATAGCTGTGGACGCTCTAGTGACACCGTGGGTGTACCAGTCGGTTTATGTGTTCCCTCCTCTTCCTCTCATACCAAAGGTACTGAGGATAATAAGAAGGAGAAGAGTAAGAACTATACTCATTGTTCCGGATTGGCCAAGAAGAGCTTGGTACCCAGAACTTCAAGAAATGATCTCAGAGGACCCATGGCCTCTACCGCTCAGACAAGACCTGCTGCAGCAGGGGCCATGTATGTTCCAAGACTTACCGCGGCTGCGTTTGACGGCATGGCGGTTGAACACCGGATCCTAAAGGAAAAGGGCATTCCGGAGGAAGTCATTCCTACGCTGATCAAAGCCAGGGAGGATGTGACCGCAAAACATTATCACCGCATATGGCGAAAATATGTTGCGTGGTGTGAGGCCAGGAAGGCCCCAACGGAGGAATTTCAGCTGGGTCGATTCCTGCACTTCCTACAGTCAGGGGTGACTATGGGCCTCAAATTGGGTTCCATTAAGGTCCAGATTTCGGCTCTGTCGATTTTCTTCCAAAAAGAACTGGCTTCACTGCCTGAAGTTCAGACATTTGTTAAAGGAGTGCTGCATATTCAGCCCCCTTTTGTGCCTCCAGTGGCACCTTGGGATCTCAACGTGGTGTTGGATTTCCTAAAGTCGCATTGGTTTGAGCCACTTAAAACCGTGGAGCTAAAGTATCTCACGTGGAAAGTGGTCATGCTGTTGGCCTTGGCTTCGGCCAGGCGTGTGTCAGAATTGGCAGCTTTGTCATGTAAAAGCCCTTATCTGATTTTCCATATGGATAGGGCGGAACTGAGGACTCGTTCCCAATTCCTCCCTAAGGTGGTGTCAGCTTTTCATTTGAACCAACCTATTGTGGTGCCTGCGGCTACTAAGGACTTGGAGGATTCCAAGTTGCTGGACGTAGTCAGGGCCCTAAAAATGTATGTTTCCAGGACAGCTAGTGTCAGAAAAACTGACTCGCTATTTATCCTGTATGCACCCAACAAGCTAGGTGCTCCTGCTTCAAAGCAGACTATTGCTTGCTGGATCTGTAGCACGATTCAGCTTGCACATTCTGCGGCTGGACTGCCGCATCCTAGATCAGTGAAAGCCCATTCCACGAGGAAGGTGGGCTCTTCTTGGGCGGCTGCCCGAGGGGTCTCGGTTTTACAACTTTGCCGAGCAGCTACTTGGTCGGGGTCAAACACATTTGCAAAATTATACAAGTTTGATACCCTGGCTGAGGAGGACCTAGAGTTCGCTCATTCGGTGCTGCAGAGTCATCCGCACTCTCCCGCCCGTTTGGGAGCTTTGGTATAATCCCCATGGTCCTTACGGAGTCCCCAGCATCCACTTAGGACGTTAGAGAAAATAAGATTTTACTCACCGGTAAATCTATTTCTCGTAGTCCATAGTGGATGCTGGGCGCCCATCCCAAGTGCGGATTGTCTGCAATACTTGTATATAGTTATTGTTTAACTAAAGGGTTATTGTTGAGAGCCATCTGAGAGGCTCAGTTATTTTCATACTGTTAACTGGGTATAGTATCACGAGTTATACGGTGTGATTGGTGTGGCTGGTATGAGTCTTATCCGGGATTCCAAAATCCTTTCCTTATTGTGTCAGCTCTTCCGGGCACAGTATCCTAACTGAGGTCTGGAGGAGGGGCATAGAGGGAGGAGCCAGTGCACACCAGGAAGTCCTAAATCTTTCTTAGTTGTGCCCAGTCTCCTGCAGAGCCACTATTCCCCACAGTCCTTACGGAGTCCCCAGCATCCACTACGGACTACGAGAAATAGATTTACCGGTGAGTAAAATCTTATTTTAAAAATCAAGAAAGTAACTCAGTCGGGAGGTTATAGAGTCCGTTCTCCTAGATGCAGAAAAACGGCTTGTGATGTGCCCAACTAATGTAATCCCTATGGCAATCAGTACTGCCTGTACACATCTATTTGTAGCTAATATTGAAATGCAGTTAAAATGACAAAAAGGTAAGTATATGTAAGAACAGACAGCAGCCCCTCAGTGACGCAGGTCAGGTACTGTACATAGGTATTCTGTCAGCAATTGCAGCACTAACCAATCCAAGGAGTTAGGGCCACAAAGTGCAGAGAAATATGTGTACTAGAAAGATTCACAGCTGAGGGTCGGGGATGGCAAAATTGTAATTGGGGAAATAATAAGAATTTACTTACCGATAATTCTATTTCTCGTAGTCCGTAGTGGATGCTGGGACTTCCGCAAGGACCATGGGGGAATAGCGGCTCCGCAGGAGACTGGGCACAAAAGTAAAAGCTTTGAGACTACCTGGTGTGCACTGGCTCCTCCCCCTATGACCCTCCTCCAAGCCTCAGTTAGGATACTGTGCCCGGACGAGCGTACACAATAAGGAAGGATTTTGAATCCCGGGTAAGACTCATACCAGCCACACCAATCACACCGTACAACTTGTGATTTGAACCCAGTTAACAGTATGACAACGAAGGAGCCTCTGAAAAGATGGCTCACAACCAAAAATAACCCGATTTTTGCAACAATACCTATATACAAGTATTGCAGACAATCCGCACTTGGGATGGGCGCCCAGCATCCACTACGGACTACGAGAAATAGAATTATCGGTAAGTAAATTCTTATTTTCTCTGACGTCCTAGTGGATGCTGGGACTTCCGTAAGGACCATGGGGATTATACCAAAGCTCCCAAACGGGCGTGAGAGTGCGGATGACTCTGCAGCACCGAATGAGAGAACTCCAGGTCCTCCTCAGCCAGGGTATCAAATTTGTAAAATTTTGCAAACATGTTTGCCCCTGACCAAGTAGCTGCTCGGCAAAGTTGTAAAGCCGAGACCCCTCGGGCAGCCGCCCAAGATGAGCCCACTTTCCTTGTGGAATGGGCTTTTACAGTTTTTGGCTGTGGCAGTCCTGCCACAGAATGCGCAAGCTGAATTGTACTACAAATCCAACGAGCAATCGTCTGCTTAGAAGCAGGAGCACCCAGCTTGTTGGGTGCATACAGGATAAACAGCGAGTCAGATTTTCTGACTCCAGCCGTCCTGGAAACATATATTTTCAGGGCCCTGACTACGTCCAGTAACTTGGAGTCCTCCAAGTCCCTAGTAGCCGCAGGTACCACAATAGGTTGCTTCATGTGAAAACCTGAAACCACCTTAGGTAGAAATTGAGGACGAGTCCTCAATTCTGCCCTGTCTGAATGCAAAATTAGGTAAGGGCTTTTATATGATAAAGCCGCCAATTCTGAGACACGCCTGGCTGAAGCCAGGGCTAACAGCATTACCACTTTCCATGTGAGATATTTCAAGTCCACAGTGGTGAGTGGTTCAAACCAATGTGATTTTAGGAACCCCAAAACTACATTGAGATCCCCAGGTGCCACTGGTGGCACAAAAGGAGGCTGTATATGCAGTACCCCCTTGACAAACGTCTGAACTTCAGGCACTGAAGCCAGTTCTTTCTGGAAGAAAATCGACAGGGCCGAAATTTGAACCTTAATGGATCCTAACTTTAGGCCCATAAACAGTCCTGCTTGCAGGAAATGTAAGAAACGACCCAGTTGAAATTCCTCTGTGGGGGCCTTCTTGGCCTCACACCACGCAACATATTTTCGCCAAATGCGGTGATAATGTTTCGCGGTTACATCCTTCCTGGCCTTGATCAGGGTAGGGATGACTTCATCTGGAATGCCTTTTTCCATCAGGATCCGGCGTTCAACCGCCATGCCGTCAAACGCAGCCGCGGTAAGTCTTGGAACAGACAAGGTCCCTGCTGGAGCAGGTCCTTTCTTAGAGGTAGAGGCCACGGGTCCTCCGTGAGCATCTCTTGCAGTTCCGGGTACCAGGTTCTTCTTGGCCAATCCGGAGCCACGAGTATAGTTCTTACTCCTCTCCTTCTTATGATTCTCAGTACTGGGTATGAGAGGCAGAGGAGGGAACACATACACCGACTGGTACACCCACGGTGTTACCAGAGCGTCCACCGCTATTGCCTGAGGGTCCCTTGACCTGGCGCAATATCCGTCCAGTTTTTTGTTGAGACGGGACGCCATCATGTCCACCTTTGGTTCTCCCCAATGGTTTACAATCACTTGGAAGACTACTGGATGAAGTCCCCACTCCCCCGGGTGGAGGTCGTGTCTGCTGAGGAAGTCCGCTTCCCAGTTGTCCACTCCCGGAATGAACACTGCTGACAGTGCTATCACATGATTTTCCGCCCAACGGAGAATCTTTGCAGCTTCTGCCATTGCCCTCCTGCTTCTTGTGCCGCCCTGTCTGTTTACGTGGGCGACAGCCGTGATGTTGTCCGACTGGATCAATACCGGTTGACCCTGAAGCAGAGGCCTTGCTTGACTTAGGGCATTGTAAATGGCCCTTAGTTCCAGGATATTTATGTGAAGAGACGTTTCCATGCTTGACCACAAGCCCTGGAATTTTCTTCCCTGTGTGACCGCTCCCCAGCCTCTCAGGCTGGCATCCGTGGTTACCAGCATCCAATCCTGAATGCCGAATCTGCGGCCCTCCAGAAGATGAGCCCTCTGTAACCACCACAGGAGAGACACCCTTGTCCATGGAGATAGGGTTATCCGCTGATGCATTTGAAGATGCGATCCGGACCATTTGTCCCACAGATCCCACTGAAAAGTTCTTGCATGGAATCTTCCGAATGGAATCGCTTCGTAAGAAGCCACCATTTTTCCCAGGACCCTCGTGCATTGATGCACCGACACTTGTCCTGGTTTTAGGAGGTTCCTGACTAGCTCGGATAACTCCCTGGCCTTCTCCTCCGGGAGAAACACCTTTTTCTGGACTGTGTCCAGAATCATCCCTAGGAACAGTAGACGTGTCGTTGGAATCAGCTGTGAATTTGGGATATTTAGAATCCACCCGTGCTGACGTAGCACTACCTGAGATAGTGCTACTCCGACCTCTAACTGTTCCCTGGACCTTGCCCTTATCAGGAGATCGTCCAAGTAAGGGATAATTAAGACGCCTTTTCTTCGAAGAAGAATCATCATTTCGGCCATTACCTTGGTAAAGACCCGGGGTGCCGTGGACAATCCAAATGGCAGCGTCTGAAACTGATAATGACAGTTTTGTACGACAAACCTGAGGTACCCTTGGTGAGAAGGGTAGATTGGGACATGGAGATAAGCATCTTTGATGTCTAGGGATACCATATAGTCCCCCTCTTCCAGGTTCGCTATCACTGCTCTGAGTGATTCCATCTTGAATTTGAACCTTTTTATGTAAGTGTTCAAGGATTTTAGATTTAAAATTGGTCTCACCGAGCCATCCGGCTTTGGTACCACAAACAGCGTGGAATAATACCCCTTTCCCTGTTGTAGGAGGGGTACCTTGATTATCACCTGCTGGGAATACAGCTTGTGAATAGCTTCCAATACTGCCTCCCTGTCGGGGGGAGACGCAGGTAGAGCAGACTTCAGGAACCGGCGAAGGGGAGACGTCTCGAATTCCAATTTGTACCCCTGTGATACTACCTGCAGAATCCAGGGGTCCACTTGCGAGTGAGCCCACTGCGCGTTGAAATTTTTGAGACGGGCCCCCACCGTGCCTGAGTTCGCTTGGAAAGCCCCAGCGTCATGCTGAAGACTTGGCAGAAGCAGGGGAGGGCTTCTGCTCCTGGGAGGAGGCTGCCTGGTGCAGTCTTTTCCCCCTTCCTCTACCCCGGGGCAGATATGAGTGGCCTTTTGCCCGCTTGCCCTTATGGGGACGAAAGGACTGAGGTTGAAAAGACGGTGTCTTTTTCTGCTGAGAGGTGACCTGGGGTAAAAAGGTGGATTTCCCAGCTGTTGCTGTGGCCACCAGGTCCGATAGACCGACCCCAAATAACTCCTCTCCTTTATACGGCAATATTTCCATGTGCCGTTTGGAATCCGCATCACCTGACCACTGTCGTGTCCATAAACTTCTTCTGGCAGAAATGGACATCGCACTTACTCTTGATGCCAGAGTGCAAATATCCCTCTGTGCATCTCGCATATATAGAAATGCATCTTTTAAATGCAATATAGTCAGTAAAATACTGTCCCTGTCCAGGGTATCAATATTTTCAGTCAGGGAATCCGACCAAGCCACCCCAGCGCTGCACATCCAGGCTGAGGCGATTGCTGGTCGCAGTATAACACCAGTATGTGTGTATATACTTTTCAGGCTATTTTCCAGCTTCCTATCAGCTGGTTCCTTGAGGGCGGCCGTATCAGGAGACGGTAACGCCACTTGCTTTGATAAGCGTGTGAGCGCTTTATCTACCCTAGGGGGTGTTTCCCAGCGCGCCCTAACCTCTGGCGGGAAAGGGTATAATGCCAATAATTTTTTAGAAATTAGCAGTTTTTTATCGGGGGAAACCCACGCTTCATCACACACCTCATTTAATTCATCTGATTCAGGAAAAACTACAGGTAGTTTTTTCACACCCCACATAATACCCCTTTTTGTGGTACTTGTAGTATCAGAAATATGTAAAACCTCCTTCATTGCCGTGATCATGTAACGTGTGGCCCTACTGGAAAATACGTTTGTTTCTTCACCGTCGACACTGGAGTCAGTGTCCGTGTCTGTGTCGACCGACTGAGGTAAAGGGCGCTTTAGAGCCCCTGACGGTGTTTGAGACGCCTGAACAGGCACTAATTGATTTGCCGGCTGTCTCATGTCGTCAACAGTCTTTTGCAAAGTGCTGACGTTATCACGTAATTCCTTAAAAAGGACCATCCAATCAGGTGTCGACTCCCTAGGGGGTGACATCACTAATACAGGCAATTGCTCCGCCTCCACACCATTTTCCTCCTCATACATGTCGACACACACGTACCGACACACAGCACACACACAGGGAATGCTCTGATAGAGGACAGGACCCCACTAGCCCTTTGGGGAGACAGAGGGAGAGTTTGCCAGCACACACCAGAGCGCTATATATATACAGGGATAACCTTATATAAGTGTTACTCCCTTTATAGCTGCTGTTTTTATATATTAGCTGCCAATAGTGCCCCCCCCTCTCTAGTTTTACCCTGTTTCTGTAGTGCAGTCTGCAGGGGAGAGTCAGGGAGCCGTCCTTCCAGCGGAGCTGTGAGGGAAAATGGCGCTTGTGTGCTGAGGAGATAGGCTCCGCCCCCTTCACAGCGGCCTTATCTCCCGCTTTTTCTGGAAAACTGGCAGGGGTTAAATACATCCATATAGCCCAGGAGCTATATGTGATGTATTTCTTTTGCCATCCTAAGGTATATGTGTTTTATTGCGTCTCAGGGCGCTCCCCTCCCAGCGCCCTGCACCCTCAGTGACCGGAGTGTGAAGTGTGCGGAGAGCAATGGCGCACAGCTGCAGTGCTGTGCGCTACCTTAGTTGAAGACAGGAACGTCTTCTGCCGCCGATTTCACCGGACCTCTTCGCTCTTCTGGCTCTGTAAGGGGGCCGGCGGCGCGGCTCCGGGACCCATCCAGGCTGAACCCGTGATCGTCCCTCTGGAGCTAATGTCCAGTAGCCTAAGAAGCCCAATCCACTCTGCACGCAGGTGAGTTCGCTTCTTCTCCCCTTAGTCCCTCGCTGCAGTGAGCCTGTTGCCAGCAGGACTCACTGAAAATAAAAAAAAAATCTAAGTCTAAACTTTTACTCTAAGCAGCTCAGGAGAGCTACCTAGATTGCACCCTTCTCGGCCGGGCACCAAAATCTAACTGAGGCTTGGAGGAGGGTCATAGGGGGAGGAGCCAGTGCACACCAGCTAGTCTCAAAGCTTTTACTTTTGTGCCCAGTCTCCTGCGGAGCCGCTATTCCCCCATGGTCCTTACGGAAGTCCCAGCATCCACTAGGACGTCAGAGAAAATTAAACAATCCCTATGAAAGCCCTGTACTGTATTTACTAAGGTACAAGTGATGCTAATACTCCTGGGAATAAGATGTGTAAGTAATGGATACATCTGTGCTCCTGCACGGACTATGGAAATCATACACTGTTAGGGTTCCCCAAGGACACTGCTTTATATAACTGAATTCCTCGATTACTTATAACATCCTTATAATTTCCAGTAGGGGTTTATTATCTCCTATAAAACTATTCTACCTAAATGAACAGCATGTTACGGTCAGGTAGAGTGAAACTGGTGTTATCATACCTGCACAGTCAGTGACCTCTTCCCTCATTCATGTTCTTCTTCCCTTTACAGATCAGCGCAATGCCAGCAATGATCCCACAGATTCCATAAGCCAGGCCGAAACCACACAGTGCATTCTCAGACTGCTCTGATAAATGATGGGGGGCCACTGGTTCTGTCATAGGTAGACAAAAACATTAAAGAAAATGAATAAAATCATAAAAAGGTTGAACAATGCAGAACACACACACACACACACACACACACACACACACACACACACACACACACACACGCACTCCCCCCCCTCCCCCCATATCAGTGTAAAGCTTTAATCATTCACATTCTGTAAATGATTGATATGGTCTGGATCCTTTGATTTGGTTACCAGAGCTGTCCAATCCACCCAACTGTGCTGCCTAACCCTAAACCTCATGCATAATGTGTAATGTCGCATTATGAACATATCGATATTATGAGCAAATATGTCTACATTCTGAATGCCGACATGTTAGCTACATACGCTGTGCAATGCTAACTTCAAAATCTAGGAACACCTGCAGAGATGGAAACCGACGTTGATTTTACACTACACTTTGTGAGTGACCTCCACTCAGTGTAAATTCTTATTTAAGATACTTGCCTATTCTTATAATACAGTATATTTGAAGGGGGAAGAAGCTCATTCCCTGGGGTCCTACTAATGACACAGATCACACATTAACAGATGAAACGGATAAAGTAATCGTGCTACTTACTCCAGAACTTGTTGGTGGGGTTGATCGGCAGTCCGCCGTGCTCCACAGAACACGTATACACATCCCCCTGTTTTGGGATCTCAGCTAAGTACAGGAATTTACTAAAGGAACCGTCTGGTGCAGGGTAGAAGTCTGTCTCTGATACCCCCTGCGTCACAGGCTGATTATTCTTCAGCCAGCTCATCTTGATAACCGGGGGAAAGAACTTGGTAGCCAGACAGATCAACATACAAGGTTCACCGAGAACTACAGGCTCCTCTGTGAATACATGCAAATCCGGGGCAACTGCAGGAAAAGATCACAGTATTATGACCTAAACCACTATTCTCCGATACAGTTTCAAATGTGCCATCTTAAAATGGTTTTAAAATAATTTTGTGGACTTTTTGTCTATGTAATTAAATTTAATAGGACTTCTTACTTAGGTCTTAAGGGCAAACTTTTATAACAGAATATTGGCTGGTTAGATACACTCACTATCAGCATGTACCTAACGGTACAGTAACAACAGATGTAGACTGTTCATACTCATAGTAACATTTGTGCGTATACTTCTGAATTTGTGCGGCCACCCATCCCCGTCATCTGCCTGACATAGCAATTCATGCTACATTAAAAAAGTGTGGTGGTGTCTTTAGGACTAGTGCAGAGGGTAACTACAGTGTATTTATTTTGTAGAAACATTCCACAGCTGATAGATAAGATACTGGGGAGAGTAACTAACCTGGAGTTATTGGAGGTGATAAAACTAATGAAGCCTAATAGGGCCTTGTCAGTAGCTTTCCAAATACAGATGGCATCATCAATGTATCTGCGTCACTGGATTGTATTTTCCTAAATAGAATTGTTAGTACTAATATTTTCCCAATATGTTACACACATTCTGTCTCCCTTGAACCAGAAATAGCTGTGGTATGGAATGAAGGCGATTGCTTGGTGTGAGAACGGAGATGTGCTGCTGTACAATTCAGCAACCAAGATGTTTTCTGTACATCTGCAGTCCTGTGTCTGGTCAGTGACTTTGTATAATGAAGTGAAATCACAGGTCATCATTATGAAATGCTCTTACC
The DNA here is from genome assembly GCF_028390025.1 of Pseudophryne corroboree. Lineage (NCBI taxonomy): Eukaryota > Metazoa > Chordata > Amphibia > Anura > Myobatrachidae > Pseudophryne > Pseudophryne corroboree. The sequence continues at coordinate 448,690,618 of NC_086451.1, forward strand.
ACTTATACCCCGTTCACACTGCACAAATAAAACGGTATATTGCGGGATTGACACGGGTCACTGTGCGGTGTGAAAGGGTCTCTGCCGAATTCCCGGGTCGCCTGACCCGGAAATTTAACCCTGGAATAAAGAAGGGTTATTCCTGAGTTATTACCGGGTCAGGCGCAGTGTGAATGGGTTACCCGTGTCGATGCGACCTGGTACCCATTCACAGCTAAGGGAGAGGCGGCGCGGAGATGATCTCTTCTCCAGCGCCGCCTCCTCACCCGCCCCCGATGCCGCCGCGGTCCCCGCCCCTAGATGGCAACCCGACCCGGCATATTCACACTGCACAGGTCCAATGCCGGGTCGCAGCCAGGAAGGACCCGTTTCCAATTCCTGGGTGTGACCCGGCAATCGCAATCTGAACGGGGTATTAATAAGCTTCTCTGCCAAGGACAGAAGAAAGTACTGTGGGGCATTTTTGTAATGTTCTTTTGTGGGAAATCCCCCGAAGCAGGGTAAAATGAAGGATTATGGGGGCCCAGGGCAAAAAAGTTGTGGGGGCTCCAGCAAAAGAATCGAGACTGCCTGTCCCTGCTCCCTATAATCCTGCCCTGAATACCCTCTCCTATGTACAATGCCTGGGGGGGGGGGGGGGAGGATGGTAGTGGCAGGCAAGGAAGGTGCAGTGCTATAGCTGTCAGACACTGAGAGCCAGGGACTGGTGAGAGATAGGAAAGGAGCTGCTGCCGAGAAGCAATACCATTGAACATTGCAAGTAGTTACGGGCACCCAGGGGTTAGCTGCTCTTGCAGGTAACCCCTTGGTATCTTTGATATCTGCTGCGCTTCCCCCTTATATGATTGTAAAAGAAGCTCCAATAGACCCCTATGGGGGCTGCTTTATTGGCAAAATTACCAATCCCAGTGGAGATGTTGTTCGTGGCAACCAATCAGATTCTAGCTATTATTAATCTAGTACCTTCCATAAAGTGATAGCTAGAATGTGATTGGTTGCTATAGACAACACCTCCACTTGTTCTCTTTCGAAGGTTTTATAAATCTCCCCCATAGAATGAGAATCTGTTATGGATGTGAAACTGGTGATGTGTCCTGTCAGGGTTTCTCAAGTTCTCACAGTGACAGAAACAACATGAAGTATAAAAATCCTGATAGAAATTGTATGAGCACAATCACAACATATAACTTGAGGATAATACACATTCCACCGACAACCAACATAATATCATATATTAGCATGACACCTGCAGAGGGAAAAGAAACGCTCTGTGGGAGTAATAGGTACCCTCCATGCTCACTTATTACACCCACTTGTGTCATACACCCACTGTACATTATATATCAAGGATCATTTCTTACCATATATCGCCTTTGTGTAATTTGACCGTTTCATATCTATGTCAAGATTATGTTTCAGCACCGCTATATTCTGCAATGCTCCAGCTGTATCATAACTAGCTACTTTCCCAAACTCCGGGAGTTTCCATCTGGTCTCCTTCTTTCCCAGATCCACATAGAAGATCTCATCCTCATCCAGCTGAAACATGTACTCCCCTGTTGGCTCTGATGTCTGGTAGAAGCCGGATTGCGTAAATACATTGTCCACTGCAAAAGAGACAGACAGCCGCAATAGTAGTGATTATAAGCACAATGTGACTATTACAGCAGATAAAACCGATTACAGTTTAAGGGGCTCATTTATCAACGAGTGATGAAACTCATTGTAAATAATAAAACTCGTTGTGTATGATAGATGATGCTCTAGCCAGTCAGCTCCAAACTGTCATGTGTTCAGCTCCAAACTGTCATGTGTTCAGCTCCAAACTGTCATGTGTTCAGCTCCAAACTGTCATGTGTTTGAGAAATGACAGTTGGGAGCTGATTGGCGGAGCACCATTTATCATACATTGGGGGATATTCAATTGTTTGAAAAGTCAGTTGGGTGTTTGTTTTGCCTGTCTAATAGATAGGATAAAACACACTTAACTGACTTTTCAAACAATTGAATTTACCCCATTGAGTTTTATCATTCACAACGAGTTTTCTGCAGCGGGGTCCACAGGGAATACATCGAGGTGTAGAGATGGATCTTGATCCAGAGGCACCAACAGGCTAAAGCTTTAGACTGTCCCAGAATGCATTGCGGGCCTCCTCTATAACCCCTCCTCCAGGCACTGTGAGCTCAGTTTTAGAGTTGGTGCCTGCACGAAGCAGGTCACTTAACAGGGGGGCTGCGCTAGGCAGCCCTGAAAAAGCTTTTTAGAAGACTTCAAGGGCTGCAGCACTTCATATGTCAGTGTGACATACTGTGCTGCGGCTCCATCACCTCCACAGCAGCGTCACATACTCCCGCTGGCTCTGTTCCCAGGTACTTGCGGCGGAGGCGCTCTGGTTTCTAGGCACACCACCGCAGATGCTCTCCTGGATCGCGTGGCTGCTACTAAGGGAGGAGGTGAGACGGTCCACCAGGCGGGACCCACCATTAAATCGCGTTCCGGTCACGGTTTAAAGAGACGGCCCTCGACGCTGGCGTGGACACTGTGATAGAGCAGGGACCGCACTATATCCACCAGGGCATGGGAGCACAGGACGGATAGTAAAATATCCACTTTAATAAAGCTACATAGTACCCGGTGGTGAGGACCAGCATAGGGGAAAAGGAGCTTGACCTGTAGCCCCTCCCCCAGCTCCGGGCGCCATCTACTGCTGGTGTTCCCACCCTGGAGCTGCCTCACACTCTCCCTCACTCCCTGACTGAGACTCTGGGCACCATCTTCTCACAGTAGCTGCGACTGGTCTCCGGGACTGCAGGACAAGGTCTGCTCTGTAAAACCGCCTGATTCATCAATGCTGTGATTCTACATGTCATTTTAAGACAATGTTAGTTAAGAACAAGTGTACTGCTAACAGAATATATTGTACGAGTATTCTGATATATGACCGCGCATTGTTTTATATATATATATATATATATATATATATATATTTACTAGTCCAGTGCAGTTTTATTGTCTAACTGAAATAATTATCTGCATTGTCACTGTGGTTGTGTGTGCCTGTATCTGCTGTGTGGATTTCACTTTCAGTGTATCCCAGCAATAGCTATCACTGTATTCTGTACCCTAAAGGACTAGGGGGGGTCATTCCGATTTGGTCGCTCGCTAGCAAGTTTTAGCAGCACTGCAAACGCATTTCCCCTGCCCCCAGGGGAGTGTATTTTCGCTTAGCAGAAGTGCACACGCTTGTGCAGCAGAGCGCCTGCAAATCCTTTTTGTGCAAAACAAGACCAGCCCTGAACTTACTCTTCGTGTGCATTGAATCTAACGTTGGAGGGTTGGCTTTTGACGTCACACATCCGCCCATTGTTCGCCCAGCCATGCCTGCGTTTTCCCTGGCATGCCTGCGTTTTTCTAAGCACTCCCTGTAACGGTCATTTGACACCCAGAAACGCCCCTTTCCTGTCAATCTTCTTGCGGCCGCCAGTGCGAAGGAAAACCTCGCTAGAACCTGTGAAAAACCACAACGGACGTTGTACCCGTACGTTGCGCGTGCGCATTGCGGTGCATACGCATGTGCAGAAGTGCAGTTTTTTAGCCTCATCGCTGCACTGCGAACAACGGCAGCTAACGAACAACTCGGAATGACGCCCTTGGTGCTTCAGGGTCTAATATATAGTGCTGCACAGCAATTACAGTTAAGTGTATTCTACTGTATATTTCTCCTTCATCCACTAGGGGCCACTGGAGTGTAGTTACAATGGGGAGATAGTAGGTGGTATTGGTAGCTGGCACTTTAAAAATTCTCACACTGTGGCTAGCTCCTCCCCTACTATCTCCCCTCCAAGCCAGTCTTAGTTTAGTGCCCGAGGTAGCTGGTTCACTTGGGTTTAGCTGAAGAATTTTCTTCTTTTTTCTTTATTATTTTATTTTTCTTACACACACTCACAGACTGGCAGCTCTGCCACTGCCAGTCTGCACCGTGGGAGCTGCCGGCGGGGTCCCATCGCAGCTGCGTGCGGCTAGGGATGGGCCCCGGCTGAGGGAGACACTGAGCTCTCCTGAGTTGGCGGACACCGCTGCGTGCGGCGCGTGTCGCGGCCACTCCATCCAGCAGAAGATTCCGGCAGCATGGCAGCGGTGAGTATCAAAAATGGTCGGACACCGCTGCGTGCGGCGTGTGTCGGGACCACTACATCAGAAGATTCCGGCCGGACACCGCTGCGTGCGGCGCGTGTCAGGGCCACGCCATCAAAAGGACGGTGAGTACAATCTCCCCCCCTCCAGACTGATGTGTGATTTTACACTTAAATGTGATGGTTTTTTACTGTGTGTGTCCTGTATAACAACCAGTGTTTGAACAGAGTACAGAAAGGAGCTGTGGCTCATCTAGTAAATTCAGGGACCCACAGCATAGAAAGTACCAGTTCCACTGAAGTCTGGGTTCAAATCATAAACACATAGTGTAATCTTGGCGCCATTATGAGGGGGGCGGAGCTTCAGCCCGCTCTGTAAGCGGGCTCAGCGCTATTCTATCCCCGGCTGCAGCAGAAGGCAGCCGGGTGATACATTTACACTACCCAACCGCAGCTCAGCCGGGTAATACAGGCGCCGGAGTAGCTGAATTTTAGATTTAAAAGTGGCGCCGGAGCAGAGGGGCGGAGCTAAGTCCCGCTCCGTCCGGCGGGCTCAGAATCAGCTGCATACAGGTGGCCGGGGGGGTTACACACCGCTCCCCGGCCACAGCATATATGACAATATACATTCTCCCCGGCAGGGCCGGGGGTTATATTTGCCCACAAGGCGGCCGGGGGATACCTTTGCACGAAGCGGGCTCCCAGGTCTCCCTGTCGCTAGGCAACAGACCCTGTCTCTGGGGTTTTTAACTTTTCGATACTTCAGGCTGCTGAAATATAGATACATTCCTCCTGCAGTAGAGTCCTCTACCCAGCATTTCCCTACTTGCAAATCAGGGAACCTGCTCTATTACAGTAGCTGGGACTCAGCTCAATAATAATTAAAATAATCTACTGTGCAGTATTTATTTACCTACGGTGGGTGTGTGTGTATATATACATATATAGTTATGTTTGTGCATGTATATATATAGATATATATATTTAAGTGCGTGTAGGTATGTATATAGATATATCCATAAAATACCAGATATAGGGGATAAAACAAAACTTCCGCAATGTTTTCTAATAACATCTTGCACATAACATTTTCCCCCATCTTTTCTCGCAGTCTGGTCACCATTTTGAAAAGCCAGCGGAACCTCCGAGAAACATCTGGTGCACCTTAATTAGCGGTACACTAAATACAGGGCGGGGTGTTGCCTTCCCTTTATTATTCTTTGGTGTCACTAGTTACTAATGCTATTTGTAATTGTGGAATGCGTGTAAGGCATCAGACAAATAGCGCTGCGGCTCAGTACGCTAGTAGCGGGTATCTGAACAGGGGTTTGAATCCAAACAAATCTTTAAGGAGAACTCCTATAGCCTAGGGCTAAGACTCCTGTCCCACAGCGCAGCGTTACTGGTTCAGGTCTCTGCTGCTCCAGAAAGTTTATTTTAATCGTATCGGTCACTACACCTTATAGTGCAGACCTTACGTAGGGCTCTGTTTATTTAACCCACCTTTTCTCCTTTCGTTTGTCTCTCCTGGGATAGTCGAAGAATTCCCTCTTAGGTGTGAAGTATGCGGCGGAGCCATCTGCTTCGCCCTCCACGCACCTGCACACCCCTGTTTGATCAATGATGCAGGTAATGTCACTATTAACCAGACAATAGCTCAAATCGGGTAAGCCCTTGGACTTTGGTTTCCAAGGTCACAGGATCAAATCACAGCGGGACCAAACACACCTTTCCAAAAAGAAACTTTGCTAACATTCCATGCATTACTGATGTCTGTTTTCTGTGGATCTGAACCAGTGTCTCAGAATATACAGGTACATAATACAGCAGTTCATCTGATACTGCAGGTAAAGGAGGAGGACACGTCAAGTCCATCAGGGTTCCACGCCATTGACGAAAATGACAGCGACTGGTCCAGTTTCGGATGAGCTGGGCAGGCTCCGGTAGGCGGCCGACAGACACGAATACACAATATCAGGTATCAAACAAGGTTTGTTTTCCTATCTTTTCCCCGCAGATGGCAGGAGATGGTATCAGAACCTCTCTAGGGTATACACCTCAGTGTATCGCCGGTCCATCAAGCCGCCGTTTTCCTGAGGCAACCTTGCTCAGGGATCCATCAACATATGCGGCAGCATGGTTCTACCGTGTCCGGAGCAGGTAGGTTGGGGAACAATTGTCCTCTAGGTTACAGGATGCTTCGCATCAGGATCAATTGATACTTTGATACAGGTCAGAATCACGATTCTGCTTTAGGTTCCTTGGAGGTCTCCACGTCTACAGACTCGGACCCTGCATCTTCGCTTGGGCTGTCTTAACCCGACGACCTCTGGGGCTGCGACAGTGACAGGTAAACATGAAATCCTACGGGGCAGATGGTTCTGGGGAAGGAACTTTCTGCAGGATTTCTTGAACCAATGGAGGTAGGTCCACTTTGATTTCTCCTACTACTGCTCCAGCTCCAAGACAGACCTTTACTGGTCTTCCCTTTAGATTTTTCCGTGCCCTTTCAGGCTTTTGACTCCACACGGGTGATATCTTCGTCGCCAGGGGTTCTCAGGGTAAAAAGGCTGAAGCAGAGGTTCAACATCCTCGGTCCAGTCTGATTTTATGTCATCCTATACACCCATTACACAGACTTTTCTACCACCTGCAGGGTCCCAGGGTAGGCGCAGGTCGATGGGAGAAGGCTTGGGCGGTTACAACCGTCTCAGGAGTCCCTCGGCATGGGTCGGCTGATTTACGATGACAATAGAGTCATACTGCAGGCTGCGCTCCATAGGTTTCTAACCGCAAAGGGTGTTGATCCCTGTTTTTCACATATCATTTGAATTAGGACAGTTCTCAGGCCTTTGTTTTCTTTTCACGTTCCGAAGCCAAGTGGCTCGGACAGGCCTATTCTGGCCTTACAATCCTTTTAGTCTGTGATTGCTAGTTTAAACAAGAAAGGGTGTTTTACGTGTCCCTTGTCTTCAGAGATGCCTGTTTACTGATTTCCGTTGGACAGGCTTTTCTCAGATTCCCCCTTAACAGGATTCTCATTTTCACTGTAAGTCCTTTACTCTTCTCTCTTCCGCTCCCACAGAGTTTAGGAAGATAACAGAATAACTCTTTTTCAAGGGCAGTGGGTGACGTTGGTTCCCTAATGGGACAATTTACTGCTACTATCCCACTCTGTACATTAGGTGGCTTCTGAATATCCGGAGGATCCACGAGCTTCTGATTCGACACAGATCCAATTTATGCTCCGCATAGACGTTTCTCAACACGGTCCGTCAGAGGATTTTTCATTCCTCGGCACCAGAGACTCTATTTCTTCAGTCAAGTTGCGATGCAATGAGTGGTCGCCTCCATTCCTCTCGGAGCGGGGGACAACAATCTTGTTTCCAGATCAAGCCACCAGGTCAGACTCCTGGGTGAGGGAACATGCCCCGGAGTTTTGTCAGCTGATCCGCTGTGGGCGGAGATTTCGGATCGACCTCAGGGCGTTCTGACTGACTCTTTAACCCTTTATTACTCTCGGACGGCAGTAGCCGTGGAGGCCCTCAGGGCTCCGGGGAGTTTTCTGGTTATTCTATCCTGCCTCCTTTTCTATTTCTACTTCATGTTCAGTAACACAGGAGGGGATTATGCGTGCTAGTCCTCTCGGTGGCGCTGGTTGGGCCACGCATGACTTGAAGATACAGATACGCCTGTTGTCAGTAGAGGAGCCTTGGCTCCTACCTCGACTGGACTGTCTACTTCAACAGGCTCCTTTTTTCTCCTTGTTCAATTTTACACTGGTTTCGGTTACCCGTGTGACTGTTCACGAGACCTCAGAAGGGAGGAGTTCCCTAGTTCGGTTAGGCCTACTGGGCTCCGATTTCAGAAGTCTATTACCTCTTCTCGCTTTTGCCACTATGGGAAAACTTTATGGGACATAATGAAGATAAAAGGGGTTTTTCCCCCTTCTTCCAGTTACCATTCATATTTGGTTTCTCTGGGAGGTTTTTTGCTCCGCTGCGCTTCAAACCACACTGACCGGAATTTTAGGTCTCTGCCTTTTTCGCTTTTCTTCCAAATGAGATTAGCCTAGCGGCCGTAAGTTCGGCCTCTTGTTCAGGGAGTACTCTATTGGCAACTCCCCGGGCTGTGCTTCGGCCTCAGCGGTCGTTTCTTCCAGAGGGGAGGTCCATTTTTCATATAAATCTGACACTAGTGGTTTTCAATCCTCTCTGAATGTTGTCAGGGCTCGTCAACTCTCTCTACAGAGGTCTCAGGCTATTCGATGAAGTGTTTTTTCTTCTTTGCTCTGGACGATGCTCCCGTACTAAATAGCCGGGGTCCCAGCATATGCTGGACAGTTGGATACATCTGATCATCAGACAGTCTTCTTGGCGGTTACTAGGGAGCCTCCGTTTTCCATTTCAGCGCGCTTTACGCGCATTGTAAGACCTTCGTGGGCAGCCGCCCGCGGGGTCTCCATGAATATTTTGTCGGGCGGCTACTTGGTCAAACCGACATTCGTTTTGTCAAATTCTACAAGTTTGACACTTTTACGGCCTCTGCATCACTGTTTGGCCGAGCAGTTTTTACAGGACTCTCAGCGCTTTCCCACCCGTTTTTTGGGAGCTCTGGGACGTCCCCATTGTAACTACACTCCAGTGGCCCCTAGTGGATGAAGGAGAAATCAGGATTTTGGTACTTACCGATAAATCCCTTTCTCCGATTCCACAGGGGCCACTGGACGCCCGCCCAGCGCTGTTTCTCCTGATTTTTGTTTGATTAACGATTGCAGATCACCATATGACTGCTTGTTGGGTTCAGGCTAGCCTGGTTTTTGTCAGGTTCTGTTCCAGGTTTAGTTTGTGTTCGCCTGGTTTACAGGGCGTCGCTAACCTCCTCTACCTTACGGTTTGTTTATTACAGCTCTCCTCGGGCACAGTTTAACGTAGACTGGCTTGGAGGGGAGATAGTAGGGGAGGAGCTAGCCACAGTGTGAGAATTTTTAAAGTGCCAGCTACCAATACCACCTACTATCTCCCCATTGTAACTACACTCCAGTGGCCCCTGTGGAATCGGAGAAAGGGATTTATCGGTAAGTACCAAAATCCTGATTTCTCTGACGTCCTAGTGGATGCTGGGGACTCCGTAAGGACCATGGGGAATAGCGGCTCCGCAGGAGACTGGGCACAAATAGAAAGCTTTGACTACCTGGTGTGCACTCGCTCCCCCCCCTATGACTCTCCTCCAGACCTCAGTTAGATCTTTGTGCCTGGCCGAGCTGGATGCAAACTAGGGGGCTCTCCTGAGCTTCCTAGAAAGAAAGTTAGAATTAGGTTTTTTATTTTCAGTGAGACCTGCTGGCAACAGGCTCACTGCTACGAGGGACTAAGGGGAGAAGAAGCGAACCTGCCTGCTTGCAGCCAGCTTGGGCTTCTTAGGCTACTGGACACCATTAGCTCCAGAGGGATCGAACACAGGCCCAGCCTCGGAGTCCGGTCCCGGAGCCGCGCCGCCGGCCCCCTTACAGAGCCAGAAGCAAGAAGTGGTCCAGAAAATCGGCGGCAGAAGACATCAGTCTTCACCAAGGTAGTGCACAGCACTGCAGCTGTGCGCCATTGCTCCTCATGCACACCTCACACTGCGGTCACTGATGGGTGCAGGGCGCTGGTTGGGGGGCGCCCTGAGCAGCAATACTGACACCTTGGCTGGCAAACTGGCACCATATATAGCCCCAGAGGCTATATAGGTGCTTTTTAACCCCTGCCAGAATCCATAAAAATGCTGGAGAAAAGTCAGCGAAAAAGGGGCGGAGCTATCTCCCTCAGCACACTGGCGCCATTTTTCCCTCACAGCTCCGTTGGAGGGAAGCTCCCTGGCTCTCCCCTGCAGTTAATACACTACAGAAAGGGTTAAAAAGAGAGGGGGGGGGCACAATTTAGGTGCAGTATACAATATATATGCAGCTATAAGGGAAAACACTTTATATAGGTGATATCCCTGTGATATATAGCGCCCTGGTGTGTGCTGGCATACTCTCCCTCTGTCTCCCCAAAGGGCTTTGTGGGGTCCTGTCCTCTATCAGAGCATTCCCTGTGTGTGTGCTGTGTGTCGGTACGGCTGTGTCGACATGTATGTGGAGGATAATGATGTGGAGGCGGAGCGAATGCCTGTAAATATGTTGTTACCCCCTGCGGGGTCGACATCGGTGTGGTTGGACTTATGGAAGGATTACGTGAAAGTGTCTACTCCTTACACAAAAGGTCGACGACACAGACCAGCCGGCTACTCAGCTTGGGCCTGTTCCAGCGTCTCAAATGTCATGGGGGGCTCTAAAAACGCCCGCTACCTCAGATGGCAGACACAGATGTCGACACGGATACCGACTCCAGTGTCGACGACTATGAGACTAGTGTACCCTCCAAATAGGTCCACCCGTTACATGATTGAGGCAATGAAAAATGTATTACACATTTATGATTATACCCCAGGTACCACATAAAAGGGTATTGTGTTTGGTGAGAGAAAACTATTAGTAGTTTTTCCTGCATCTGAGAAATTAAATGAGGTGTGAGGACGCGTGGTCTTCCCCCGGTAAGAAATTGATAATTTCTAAACTGTTATTGACAGCGTACCCTTTCCCGCCAGAGGATAGGTCACGTGGGGAAACACCCCATAGGGTAGATACAGCGCTTACACGCTTATCAGAAAAGGTGGCACTACCGGCCGCCCTGAAGGAACCTGCTGATAGAAAGCAGGAGGTTACCCTAAAAAATATAGTCACACACTCGGGCATTATATTGCGACCAGCCATTGCTTCGGCATGGATGTGCAGTGCTCCCGCTGCGTGGTCAGATTCCCTGTCGGAAAATAACTATGGATAGGGACAATATTTTGCTGACAGAGCATATAAAAGACGTGGTCTTATACATGCGTGATGCACAGAGGGATATTTGCCGGCTGGCATCAAAATAAGCGCTAGGTCCATTGCCGCCAGACGGGGGTTATGGACTCGGCAATGGTCAGGCGATGCCGACTCGAATCGGCACATGGAAGTTTGCCCTATAAGGGGGTAAAACTGTTTGGGGATGGTTTTTTCAGACCTCGTTTCCACAGCTACTGCTGGGAAATCGACTTTTTTGCCACAGGTTACCCCACAACAAAAGAAAGCACCGTATCATCAAGTACAGTCCTTTCGGCCCCAGAAAAGCAAGAGGGCTAGAGGCTCATCCTTTTACCCGAGAGGCAAAGGTAGAGGAAAAAGCTGCAGCACACAGCTAGTTCCCAAGAGCAGAAGTCCTCCCTGCGTCCGGTAAGCCCACAGCATGACGCTGGGGCTGCTCAGGCGGACCCGGGTACGGTGGGGGCCCGTCTCTCTCACATGGATCCCTGAGTCCTTCAAGTAGTATCTCAGGGGTACAGGCTGGAGTTCGAGACGTTCTTCCCCCCGCCGTTTCCTAAAATCTGCCTTACCGGCACCTCCCTCTGCCAGGGAGGCGGTGTTGATGACTATTCAACACTATAATCACAACAAGTGATTGTCAAGGTGCCCCTCCTTCAGCAAGGAAGGGGTTACTATTCCACAATGGTTGTGGTACCGAAACAGAACGGTTCGGTGAGACCCATCTTAAAATTAAAATACTTGAATCTTTTATATCAGAAGATTCAAGTTCAAGATGGAATCGCTCAGGGCGGTTATTACGAGCCTGGACGAGGGGGATTACAGGGTCTCCCTGGACATCAAGGATGTGTACCTGCATGTCCCCATTTACCCTCCTCACCAGGAGTACCTCAGAGGTGTGGTACAGGTCTGTCACTATCAGTTCCAGACGCTGCCGTTGGAGTTGTCCACGGCACCGAAGGTCTTTACCAAGGTAATGACCGAAATGATGATACTACTTCGCAAGAAGGAAGTTTTTATTATCCCGTACTTGGATGATCTCCTGATAAAGGCGAGGTCCAAAGAACAGTTGGTAGTAGGGGTAGCACTCTCTCGGGAAGTGCTACAACAGCACGGCTGGATTCTCAATATTCCGAAGTCACAGCTGGTCCCGACGACACGTCTTCTGTTCCTGGGAATGATTCTGGACACAGACCAGAAAAGAGTGTTTCTTCCAGTGGAAAAAGCCGAGGAGTTGTCATATCTAGTCAGAGACATCCTAAAACCAGGACAGGTGTCGGTACATCAATGCACACGAGTCCTGGGAAAAATGGTAGCTTCGTACGAAGCATAAATCCATTCGGAAGGTTCCACGCAAGGACGTTCCAGTGGGACCTGTGGGACAAATGGTCCGGGTCCCATCTACAGATACAACAGCGGATAACCCTGTCAGCAAGAAACAGGGTGTCGCTGTTGTGGTGGCTGCAGAGGGCTCATCTACTAGAGGGCCGCAGATTCGGAATACAGGACTGGGTCCTGGTGACCACGGATGCCAGCCTTCGGGGCTGGGGTGCAGTCACACAGGGAAGAAATTTCCAAGGAAATTTCGCTTCACATAAATATTCTGGAGCTAAGGGCCATTTACAATGCCCTAAGTCAAGCAAGGCCCCTGCTTCAGAATCAGCCGGTACTGATCCAATCAGACAACAGCACGGCGGTCGCCCATGTAAACAGACAGTGCGGCACAAGAAGCAGGATGGCGATGGCAGAAGCCACAAGGATTCTCCGATGACTTCATCCAGAAGTTTTCCAAAGATAAACCGTTGGGTATGTCCACGGGTGGACATGATGGCGTCCCGCCTCAACAAAAAGTTGAAAAGATATTGCGCCAGGTCAAGGGACTCTCAGGCGATCGCTGTGGACGCTCTAGTGACACCGTGGGTATACCAGTCGGTTTTTATGTTTCCTCCTCTGCCTCTCATTCTCAAGGTACTGAGAATCATGTGAAAGCGAGGAGTGGAAACTATACTCGTGGTTCCGGATTGGCCACGAAGAGCTTGGTACCCGGAACTTTAAGAGTTGCTTGCAGAGGACCCTTGGCCTCTGCCGCTCAGACAAGACCTGCTGCAGCAGGGATCATGTCTGTTCCAAGACTTACCGCGGCTACGTTTGACGGCATGGCGGTTGAACACCGGATCCTAATGGGCATTCCGGAGGAAGTCATCCCTACCCGGCTCAAAGCCAGGAAGGATGTCACCACAAAACGTTATCACCGCATTGGGCGAAAATATGTTGCGTGGTGTGAGGCCAAGAAGGCCCCGACGGAGGAATTTCAGCTGGGTCGATTCCTACAATTCCTGCAAGCAGGAGTGACATTGGGCCTCAATTTGGGGTCCATCAAGGTCCAGATTTCGGCTCTGTCGATTTTCTTCCAGAAAGAACGGGCTTCACTGCCTGTAGTTCAGACTTTTGTCAAAGGAGTTCTGTATATTCAGCCTCCTTTTGTGCCCCAGTGGCACCTTGGGATCTCAATGTGGTTTTTGGAATTCCTGAAATCACATTGGTTTGAGCCACTTAAGACTGTGGATTTAAAATATCTCACGTGGAAAGTGGTCATGCTGTTGGCTCTGGCTTCGGCCAGGCGAGTTTCAGAATTGGCGGCTTTGTTTTGTAAAAGCCCTTATCTGATTTTCCATATGGATAGGGCAGATTTGAGGACTCGTCCTCAGTTTCTCCCGAAGGTGGTCTCAGTTTTTCACTTGAACCAACCTGTTGTGGTGCCTGCGGCTACTAGGGGCTTGGAGGATTCCAAGTTGCTGGACGTAGTCAGGGCCCTGAAAATTTACGTTTCCAGGACGGCTGGAGTCAGAAAGACTGACTCGCTGTTTATCCTGTATGCACCCAACAAGCTGGGTGCTCCTGCTTCTAAGCAGTCTATTGCGCGCTGGATTTGTAGCACTATTCAGAGGGCGCATTCTGCGGTGGGATTACCGCAGCCTAAATCTGTTAAAGCCCATCCCATGAGGAAGGTGGGCTCATCTTGGGCGGCTGCCCGAGGGGTCTCGGCTTTACAACTTTGCCGAGCTGCTACTTGGTCAGGGGCAAACACGTTTGCAAAATTCTACAAAATTGATACCCTGGCTGAGGAGGACCTGGAGTTCTCTCATTCGGTGCTGCAGAGTCATCCGCACTCTCCCGCCCGTTTGGGAGCTTTGGTATAATCCCCATGGTCCTTACGGAGTCCCCAGCATCCACTAGGACGTCAGAGAAAATAAGAATTTACTCACCGGTAATTCTATTTCTCGTAGTCCGTAGTGGATGCTGGGAGCCCATCCCAAGTGCGGATTGTCTGCAATACTTGTACATAGTTATTGTTAACTAATCGGGTTATTGTTGTGAGCCATCTATTCAGAGGCTCCTCTGTTATCATGCTGTTAACTGGGTTTCATATCACAAGTTGTACGGTGTGATAGGTGTGGCTGGTATGAGTCTTACCCGGGATTCAAAATCCTTCCTTATTGTGTCAGCTCTTCCGGGCACAGTATCCTAACTGAGGTCTGGAGGAGGGTCATAGGGGGAGGAGCCAGTGCACACCAGGTAGTCCTAAAGCTTTCTATTTGTGCCCAGTCTCCTGCGGAGCCGCTATTCCCCATGGTCCTTACGGAGTCCCCAGCATCCACTACGGACTACGAGAAATAGAATTACCGGTGAGTAAATTCTTATTTTCTCATACATCCTAGAGGATGCTGGGGTATAGACGGTTCCGCAGGAGCCATGGGCACTTTAAGACTTTTCCAGAGTGTGAACTGGCTCTTCCCTTTATGCCCCTCCTTCAGACCTCAGTTTAGAAAATGTGCCCAGGCAGACTGGTCGCACTCTAGTGGAGCTCTACTGAGTTTCACTAAAAGACTTTATGTTAGGTTTTTTATTTTCAGGGAGACTGCTGGCAACAGTCTCCCTGCTTCGTGGGACTTAGGGGGAAGAAGTAGGAACTAACTCCCTAAAGAGTTTCATGACTCTGCTTCTTGCTGACAGGACACCATTAGCTCCTGAAGGGTACTGAACACTAGCTGCGGCTATGCACTCACTCCCACAGTATGCCGTCACTCCCCTAACAGAGCCAGAATTCAGAAGACGCGTGAGAATTATTACCGGAGATCTGCAAGAGGGACCTCCGGTCATCGTGACGGCTCAAGATACCGCGCAGCGGGAGGGAACGCTGCGCGAACATGCTATCCATTACACAGCGCACAGAAGGGTGCAGAGCGCGCGGGGGGTGGGGGGGGGGCACACCCTGGGCAGCAAGAAACCTACTCTTAGACTGGCAAGTATAAATATTTTAGTGAAAAAATCTGAGGAGAAACGCACCATTACAGGGGGCGTGGCTTCCTCCTCAGTCAGCCAGCACACTGCTCAGCGCCATTTCCTCCAGGCAAGCTGCTGGGGAAGAAACGCTGGTCCTCCTCCACTTCTGAACCAAGTATCAGGGTGCAAATTTGTGGGGGGTTGGGGGGGGGGCACAGTGTAAATTGGTGCTGTATAGTTCAATTTGGCATTATAAAAGTGCTACAAGTCTCTGTGGACAATTTATATTACACAAGGATTTTAGTCATTAGCGCTGAGTTGTGAACTGGCAAATCTTTTCTGTGTCCTTCTGACAGATTTTACTGTGGGTCTGTCCCCTATAAGCCCCGGAGTGTCTGTGGTGTGATTGTGTACGTCTGTGTGACATGTCTGAGGCAGGGAGCTCTTCCCCTGAGGGAGCCATTTTAGGGACACAAAGTTGTAATGTGGTGGTGCTGCCGGCTCATCACGAGCCTGAATGGGTGAAAAAATTACGTGATAGTGTGAATCATATCAGTAAGAGATTAGATAAGTCTGAGTCTCATGCAGAAAACTGGAGAAAATCCGTGGAAGATGTGATTTTTAATAATTCTGCCCTTTCATCCACAGAGGACCCTTCTGGTTCACATAAAAGGTCATTTGCACATGTAGTACAAACTGATACCGACACGGACTCTGATTCCTATGTCGACACTAATGATTCCAGGGGAATAGATCCAAAATTAGCGAAAAACATTCAATACATGATTGTTGCTATAAAGGAGGTTTTGGAAGTTTTTAGAGGCCCCTCCTTTACCACAGGAGAAGGCTTATTTCTATAAAGAAAAGAAAATTAATGTAACTTTTCCTCCATCTCATGAGCTGAACAGTCTCTTTGAGGGAGTTTTGGCAAACCCTGAAAAGAAATTTCAGATTCCCAAAAGAATTCAGGTAGCGTACCCTTTCCCTGCGGAGGACAGGAAAAGGTGGGAGTCACCCCCCATTTTAGACAGTGCTCTGTCACGGTTGACGAAAAAGGTGATTCTCCCTGCACCTGGGACGGCTTCACTAAAAGAGCCGGCAGGCCGCAAGTTGGAGACTACGTTGAAATCTATTTATGTGGCCAACGGGACACTGCTCAGGCCTACCATTGCCTGTGCGTGGGTGAGTAGTGCTATTGAAGAGTGGTCAGATAACGTGTCATCCGAAATTGACACAATAGATAAAGACGAGATACTCCTAACGCTAGGTCATATCAAAGACGCTGCTGCGTACATGCTAGAAGCCATGAAAGATATTGGTCTCTTGGGATCAAGAGCCGTTACCATGGCGATCTCAGCATGGAGGGCGTTGTGGATTTGCCAATGGAATGCTGATGCAGATTCCAAAAGGAATATGGAGGCACTCCCGTATAAAGGAGAGGCATTATTTGGAGATGGCCTGGATGCCTTAGCTTCTGCGGCTACCGCAGGTAAGTCGACGTTCTTGCCTAATGCTCCTGCGCCAGCAAAAAGACACATCACACTCAGATGCAGTCCTTTCGACCCAATAAGTACAAAAAGGGTAAAGGTTCCCCTTTCTTTGCGAGCAAAGGAAGGGGAAAAGGAAAAAAATCCACAGCAGCTACAGGATCACAGGAGCTGAAGTCAACCTCTGCTTCTGCCAAGTCTTCAGCATGATGCTGGGGCTCCTTTGCGGGAGTCCGCTCAGGTGGGGGCACGTCTGAAACTCTTCAGGCAGTTCTGAGTTCAATCTGGCCTGGACCCATGGATCCTACAAATAGTGTCCCACAGGTACAAACTGGAGTTTCAAGACGTTCCCCCATGCCGATTTTTCAAATTGGCCTTACCAGTATCGAACAAAGACAGGGAGGTGGTAGCAGCAGCGATACAAAAATTGTGTCAGGATCAAGTTATTGTCCTGGTTCCCCTGTCACAGCAAGGAGAAGGGTTTTATTCAAGCCTCTTCGTAGTTCCGAAGCCAGACGGCTCAGTCAGATCGATTCTAAACCTGAAAACACTGAATCTCTACCTGCAAAGGTTCAAGTTCAAAATGGAATCTCTGAGGGCAGTGATTTCCAGTCTGGATGAAGGGGACTTCATGGTGTCAGTGGACATAAAAGATGCCTACTTATATGTTCCCATTTATCCTCCACATCAAGCTTATCTGAGGTTCGCAATTCAGGATTGTCATTACCAATTTCAGACGTTGCCGTTTGGATTCTCCACGGCACCGAGGTTGTTCACCAAGGTGATGGCGGAGATGATGGTCCTCCTTCGACAGAAAGGAGTCAATATAATTCCTTACGTGGACGATCTCCTGTTAAAAGCGAGGTCCAGGGAAAGGTTAGTGCAGAACATTGCACTCTCCCTGACAGTACTTCAACAACACGGTTGGATCATAAATTTCCCATAGTCACATTTGGAACCGACGACAAGATTGTCCTTTCTGGGGATGATACTGGACACAGAAGTACAGAGGCTATTTCTTCCAGTAGAAAAGGCTCTGGAAATCCAGAGAATGATCAAATAAATTCTGAAACCAACAAGAGTGTCGATTCATCAATGCATTTGGTTGTTGGGAAAGATGGTAGCGGCCTACGAGGCCATACAGTTTGGCCGATTCCATGCCAGAGTATTCCAGTGGGATCTATTGGACAAATGGTCAGGATCCCACCTACACATGCACCAGAGGATAATCCTGTCATCCAAAGCCAGAATTTCGCTCCTGTGGTGGCTACACAGTTCTCACCTACTAGAGGGACGCTGGTTCGGGATTCAGGATAGGGTCCTAGTAACCACGGATGCAAGTCTCCGAGGCTGGGGAGCAGTCACACAGGGGAAAGCTTCCAAGGAAGATGGTCAAGTCAAGAAACTTGTCTTTACATAAACGTTCTGGAGTTGAGAGCCATTTACAATGGCCTTCTACAAGCTGTGCATCTTCTTCAAGATCAACCCGTACAGATCCAGTCGGAAAATGTAACAGCAGTCGCGTACGTGAACCGTCAGGGCGGAACGAAAAGCAGAGTGGCGATGGCAGAGGTGTCAAAGATCCTCCTCTGGGCAGAAAGACATACAAGAGCTCTGTCGGCAATTTTCATTCCAGGAGTGGACAACTGGGAAGCAGACTTCCTCAGCAGACACAATCTCCATCCAGGAAAATGGGGCCTCCACCAAGAAGTCTTCGCAGAGGTGACAGGTCTTTGGGGAGTTCCTCAAGTAGACATGATGGCATCTCGTCTCAACAAGAAGCTTCAGAGATATTGTTCCAGGTCGAGAGACCCTCAAGCAATAGCAGTGGATGCACTAGTGACCCAGTGGGTGTTTCGATCGGTGTATGTCTTCCCTCCACTTCCTCTAATACCAAAAGTTCTCAAGATCATAAGAAGAACAAAGGTTCGAGCGATCCTCATTGTCCCGGACTGGCCAAGGAGGTCATGGTATCCAGATCTTCAGGAGTTGCTCATAGAAGATCCTCTGCCTCTTCCTCTTCACAAGGACCTGCTGCAGCAGGGGCCATGCGTGTATCAAGACTTACCACGGCTACGTTTGACGGCATGGCTGTTGAGCGCCGGATACTAGCCCGAAAGGGTATTCCCAAAGAAATCATTCCCACTCTGATTCAGGCCAGGAAAGGGGTAATGTCTAAACATTACCACCGTATTTGGAGAAAATATGTGTCTTGGTGTGAAACCAAGAAGGCTACAACGGAAGAGTTTCAGTTAGGATGTTTTCTCCATTTTCTTCAGGCGGGTGTGGAGGCGGTCTTACAATTGGGTTCAATCAAGGTCCAGATTTCGGCATTGTCCGTTTTCTTTCAGAGACAATTGGCTTCCCTTCCAGAAGTTCAGATGTTCGTGAAAGGGGTTCTGCACATCCAACCTCCATTTGTGCCTCCTGTGGCACCATGGGATCTTAACGTCGTGTTGCAGTTCCTTCAATCGGATTGGTTTGAACCTCTCCAGGAGATAGAATTGAAGTTTCTCACTTGGAAAGTGGTCATGCTGTTGGCCTTGGCATCCGCAAGAAGGGTGTCTGAGTTAGAGGCCTTGTCTTACAAGGGCCCTTACTTGATTTTCCATGAAGATAGGGCTGAGTTAAGAACTCGTCAGCAGTTTCTTCCAAAGGTGGTTTCTTCTTTCCATATAAACCAACTTATTGTGGTGCCAGTGGCTACTGACACCTTCGCTGGTTCGAAGTCTCTGGATATGGTCAGAGCTTTGAGAATTTATGTCGCAAGAACAGCTTGAATACGGAAAACAGAGGCTGTTTGTCCTGTACGTTCCCAACAAAATTGGGTGTCCTGCTTCTAAGCAGACAATTGCGCGCTGAATCAGAGGTACGATTCAGCACGCTCATTCTACGGCAGGATTGCTGATACCGAATACGGCGAATGCCCATTCTACTAGAAAAGTGGGCTCATCCTGGGCGGCTGCCCAGGAAGTCTCGGGTTTACAACTTTGCCAAGCAGCTACTTGGTCAGGGCCAAACACGTTTGCTAAATTTTACAAGTTTGACACCTTGGCCGATGAGGACCTAAAGTTTGGTCAATCGGTGCTGCAGGGTCATCCGCACTCTCCCGCCCGTACTGGAGCTTTGGTATAACCCCATGGTACTGAAGTGGACCCCAGCATCATCTAGGACGTATGAGAAAACAGGATTTTAATACCTACCGGTAAATCCTTTTCTCCTAGTCCGTAGAGGATGCTGGGCACCCAGCCCAGTGCGTACTTTACCTGCAGTTGTTAATTTGTTCAAAATGTTTTCAGCACGTTTGCTGGAATGTTCATGCTCGTTGGCATGTGTTTTGTTGTATGCCATGTTGTGCGGCATGGTTTGAAGTGTGAGCTGGTATGAATCTCACCATTAACTTAAAAGTAAATCCTTTTCTCGAAATGTCCGTCTCCCTGGGCACAGTTCCTATACTGAGGTCTGGAGGAGGGGCATAGAGGTAGGAGCCAGTTCACACTCTAGAAAAGTCTTAAAGTGCCCATGGCTCCTGCGGAACCGTCTATACCCCATGGTACTGAAGTGGACCCCAGCATCCTCTACGGACTAGAAGAAAAGGATTTACCGGTAGGTATTAAAATCCTGATTTCAGTCACCTCATACTGCATTTATTCTGTTTGTGTCCTGTATATACTGTCACATAAATAGGGGATTTATTTGCGGGTATTGTATTTGTCTGGCTGTATCGTACTCTTACGCTCTACGGTTACATTAACTATAATGTCTACCACAAAGGGTGGGAATTGCGCGGATGCTCCTGCATCATGCAGCACATGCGCCAAGGATTTGTCTGAGGGGGAAGTTTTGAAGTATGGTCTGTGAAATATGTGCCATACATCTCACAGCCCGCTGCTCCTGTAGCCAATCAGGAGCCACCTTGAGTGGCATTCTCAACTATGGTTAATACGCTTGTGACACGCCCTATGGGACCTCCTGTGCCATTCCAGCCACATATTGTCCCTGTGGTAAATCCGCCCTGGGCGGATTCTCTGTCTACCCAGATACAACAATTGAATTAATCCTTGGTTAGACAAAAGCCTACCCCACGTCCCTCTGGGGTCAAGGGGTCATATAGGTGGGCCATATCCTCCTCACAATCCCAGATGATACTTCTGATGAGTATGGGGAGTATACTGATCCATCAGACACTGACACAGTTGCTTCTGACGAGGAACCTACAACTCAGGTTGATGATCTAGTGGAGGCTATTAAGCTGATTCTAAAATCGATGATGATGTAGATCCCTCTACTGCGTCTAAGAAACCTGATAAGTTTAAACGTCAGAAGGTTGCTAAAGTAGTCTTGCCGCATTCTGACCATTTAGTAGACATACATCAGGAACTCTGGTCTTCTCCAGGAAAGAAATTCTCCCTGTCTAAAAAGATGCTAGCTCATTATCCTCTCGCTGCTGAGTTGTGTAACAAGTGGGAAAAATCACCGCCGGTGGATTCCTATGTCACCTGTCTTGTGGTGTCATCTACTCTGCCTGTCACCTCACTGAAGGAACTGACAGATAAGCGTGTGGAGGGATGCCTGAAGTCTATTTACTCCCTTACAGGTGCTGTACATAGACCCACTATAGCAGCCTCCTGGGCCAGAAAAGGAATTGAAGCATGGGTTCAAGCAATAGAGGAAGAGCTGCCTTAGGATATATCTGACACTGCCAGACAATATCTGTCTCATATTACCACCGCCTCATCGCATCTTCTGATCTGGGGGGTCATTGTGAGTTGGTCGCTCGCTAGCAGATTTTCGCTGCCTTGCACATGCTAAGCTGCAGCCCTCTGGGAGTGTATATTAGCTTAGCAGAAGTGCGAACGCTTTCATCGCAGAACGGCTACAAAAATATATTGTGCAGTTTTAGAGCAGCTCAAAACCTACTCAGTGCTCGCGATCACTTCAGACTAGAGATGAGCGGGTTCGGTTCGTCGAGATCCGAACCCCCCCCAAACTTCACGTGGTTTACACGGGTCCGAGGCAGCTTTGGTTCTTCCCGCCTAACACGCAAAACCCGAACGGGGGAAAACGTCATCATCCCGCTGTCGGATTCTCGCGAGATTCGGATTCCATATAAAGAGCCGCGCGTCGCAGCCATTTTCACTCGTGCATTGTCGATTGAGCGGACAGGACGTGGCTACGTTCTCTGCCTGAAAAGCTCAATATCTGTGCTCAGTGTGCTGCATTGTGGGGGCCAGTAAATAGTAGTACAGTGCTGCATTGTGGTGACCACCAGTATATATAGTAGTATAGTACAGTAGGCCATTGCTGTATCTTGCAGCTCCGTGTCAGCCTCAGTTCTAGTATCCTGATCAGTGCTCAATCTGTGCTGCATTGTGGGGACTAGTATATAGTAGTACAGTGCTACATTGTGGTGACCACCAGTATATAGTAGTACAGTACAGTAGACCATTGCTGTATCTTGCAGCTCTGTGTCAGACTCAGTTCTAGTATCCTGATCAGTGCTCAATATCTGTGCTGCATTGTGGCGACCAGTATTTAGTTGTACAGTGCTGCATTGTGGTGACCACCAGTATATAGTAGTACAGTACAGTAGGCCATTGCTGTATCTTGCAGCTCCGTGTCAGACTCAGTTCTAGTATCTTGATCAGTGCTCAATATCTGTGCTGCATTGTGGGGACCAGTATTTAGTAGTACAGTGCTCCATTGTGGTGACCACCAGTATATAGTAGTACAAGTAGGCCATTGCTGTATCTTGCAGCTCCGTATCAGACTCAGTTCTAGTATCCTGATCAATTGTGGGGACCAGTATATAGTAGTACAGTGCTGCATTGTGGTGACCACCAGTATATAGTAGTACAGTACAGTAGGCCATTGCTGTATCTTGCAGCTCCGTGTCAGACTCAGTTCTAGTATGCTGAGCAGTGCTCAATATCTGTGCTGCATTGTGGGGACCAGTATATAGTAGTACAGTGCTGCATTGTGGTGACCACCAGTATATAGTAGTACAGTACAGTAGTCCATTGCTGTATCTTGCAGCTCCGTGTCACTTCTAGTATCCTGAACAGTGCTTAATATCTGTGCTCAGTGTCAGTGCTGCATTGTGGTGACTAAAAGTCCAGTGTCTTGTGCTGCATCTTGCTGCTGTAGGGTGCTGTGGTAGTGTCCTGTCACTGTGCATAGGTCATCATCATTCTAGTCACAGTGGTATCTGGGGGGTGACAATTCCAGAGGGCTTTTGTGCTGCTCACTAATACTAGTACAGGGGGGGTAATTCTGAGTTCATCGCAGCAGCAAGTTTGTTAGCAATTGGGCAAAACCATGTGCACTGCAGGGGGACAGATATAACATGTGCAGAGAGAGTTAGATTTGGGTGGGTTATTTTGTTTCTGTGCAGGGTAAATACTGGCTGCTTTATTTTTACACTGCAATTTAGATTTCAGTTTGAACACACCACACCCAAATTTAACTCTCTCTGCACATGTTATATCTGCCCCCCCTGCAGTGCACATGGTTTTGCCCAACTGCTAACAGAATTCCTGCTGCTATCAACTTGGAATTACCCCCAGTGTCTTGTGCTGCATCGTGCTGCTCAATGTCAGTTCTCCGTAGTATCATCAGTGCTCAGTAAAATCAGTGCTCAGTAAAATCAGTGATCAGTATAATCAGTGATCAGTATAATCAGTGCGCTGTTAGACGTGCACCCGTTATCCGCCATTACTGCAGTGGGATTTAGACAATTGATGAAGTTATTGTGTCCCCTGTACCAAATCCCATCTAGATTCCACTTCACTAGGCAGGCGATAGCGAGATTTTGCCAATTAATTCCAGTGATGTGGACGTAGTATTACAGTGATTTTACCAATTAATATCCGTGATTTATAATTATTAATTACAATGATCTTGCCAAATAATTCCAGTGATTTGGACGTATAATTCCAGTTGGAATTGTTTGTGTCGCTTGGCTTAGTCATACAGCTACCTCATTGCACCTATTCGACATCTTTGCATGAGGTGATGTTTGGGGCCTAGTTTTTGAAAAGTTCCATCCTGTGTGACACTGCCGTATGAGTCCAGGGGTACTGCTGTATTAGTCCTGGGGTACTGCCGTATAAGTCCACCAACTGCATATTTTTTTTAAAGTGACTGGAGCGTGCTGGAGATGCTGTCAGTGGACCGAACAATTGCGGCCCACTTTTGACATTCAACCACTGCATGAGACTATTAGATGGGCCAGGTGGTTGTGTCGCTTAGCTTAGGCCTACAGCAACCTCTGTGCACCTTTTTTCGTCTTTGCATCATGTGCTGTTAGGGGCCTTTTTTTTATATCTGCCCTCCTGTCTGACACTGCAGTGCCACTCCTAGATGGGCCAGGTGTTTGTGCTGACCACTTGGGTCACTTAGCTTAGTCATCCAGCGACCTCGGTGCAAATTTTAGGACTAAAAATAATATTGTGAGGTGTTCAGAATAGACTGGAAATTAGTGGAAATTATGGTTATTGAGGTTAAAAATACTATGGGATCAAAATTACCCCCAAATTGTATGATTTAAGCTGTTTTTGAGGGTTTTTTTAAAAAAACACCAGAATCCAAAACACACCAGAATCTGACAAAAAATTTTAAGGGAGGTTTTGCCAAAATGCATCCGAATCCAAAACACGGCTGCGGAACCGAATCCAAAACCAAAACCCGAAAAATTTCCGGTGCACATCACTACTTCAGACCATTCAGTTCTGGATTTGACATCACAAACACGCCCTGCGTTCTCCCAGCCATGCCTGCGTTTTTCCTGGCACGCCTGCGTTTTACCAAACACTCCCTCAGTTGCCACCCAGAATCGCCCATGTCAATCACTCTGCGACAGCCAGTGCGACTGAAATGCATCGCTAGACCCTGTGTAAAACTACATCGGTCATTGTAATAGTATGTCGTGCGTGCGCATTGCACCGCATACGCAGAAGTGCCATTTTTTAGCCTTATCGCTGCGCAGCGAACAAATGCAGCTAGCGATCAACTCGGAATGACCCCCCTGATGCGTTGCACATCAGATGGGACGATGCAATGAACAACAGCATGCTGTTACATACAGACTGTAATGATACATTGTGCCATTGTACACTGGATTGTGCAGTCTGTATGGCAACGTGATGTATTGTTACATTACATTGCACCATTTTTCTTTATTAAGTAGTTTCTCTTACACGGTCATTCTGTCCCTATGCCTCTCTGTTGTGATTAGTTAGTATATGAACAGCACAGTTTGTAACATAAAGACACTGGAATGCAATAGGCTAAAGAACCAAAGAAACAAAATAATATATTCAGTATTTAATATATAAGTATTTTGGGGAGAGCAATTCCCCCAAATTAGAAAGGTTTATTGCAATATTCATGTCTGTATAAATGCACTACAGTATTACCAATATTATTGAGAACACTAAACTGTAAACACTAAACTTTTTGTGTGTTTTACATGTTATACTGCTACAGACATTTGAATTGTTGAATTAATTAAATACCATTTTTATTTTTCTGTTATAACTAAAAATGTCCCAATATATCAGCCACTTCTGTAAGGAATTGTATAAATATTTTCTCCTGTCTCTCAATTCCCAGTAATGTTTTTTACGACCCACTTACCTTTCACAGCCTGACTGGGACTCAGGAAGAACAGAAATACCAGGGATAAGTAGCTCAGGTGAAGGTGCTGTCTGTGAGGCATCGTGTATGTAACACAGAGACACAGCTTGTCCACAAATCTTCCTATAAATGTCTGTACTGTACAGAGACACGGACACCCTCGTCAAGTTGACAACATATTACTGAGTTTTTCTGGAGGTTTTGGCCAATAGGAATATTTGTAGCGCATGATACAATAGTTACCGGGTAGACTCAGAGCACACAAGGAAGGTTTTGCTAGGCATTGAGCAGAAGGAAGCTACACTAGGGATGGCACATCAAAATACAGCATCAGTGTTATCAATGTTTTACCCATTGGGCAAAAAACTTCAATAACACTAAACATTAATCACAAAATATTGAAGGTGTATTCCCATCCCTATCAGTGGGCAGTCTTAAAGACTAGTGTAGAGATGTGCCCTGTGTCCCAGGGCACATCAGAGGTGCAGTCCCTGGCTGTGGACAGCGCTGGGGCAGCTTGTCTGTCACCAGCGCTGGGTGTGCAGCAGCGGCGGGTGTCTGGTGCAGGGATCAGACGTTTCCCTGCACCAGACTGTCAGCGGCGACGGGCAGCGGCGTTTTAAACTTGGCACCAATCTGGCCTCCAATGAAGAGCGCCGATGCAGGATTTGAAACCCGACGCCGTCCGCGAGCCAATTGCGGCTCACCGGCCAATCAGAGGCGGGCACAGCGAGCCAATCGGCGCTCACCACGTCATAGGCCCCGCCCCCGGCATCTGACGTCAGACGCCGGGCGGGAGCTGAAGAGAGAAGAAGCGGCGCCGAAGAGCGGTGAAGATCCGGGCGGTGCCAGGAAGAAGAGGACGTCGCGGTGGAAGGTCCTGAGGTCGCGGAAGAAGCCAGAAGATGACCGGCTCCTGAGAGAAGATGTCCAGCGGCAGCTGGACTCGGAGAGGCGACAGTGGTGCCGCTGGCCAGGACGGGCCAGCGGCAGAGGAGTGAAGGGGAGCGCCGGAGAGGCCACCAGGAGTGGGAAGAAAGAGAGCTGACGAAGCTCCCCCCTGGTGCCTCTCCCACCGGGTCAGGTAGGCCCTTCTCAGGTGCCCGTGTACCCTCTCTATCCTCCCTAGACCACCGGGTGTTCGGGCATTAGGCCCGTGGGCACAGTCGGGCCCTCCTGACCCGTGGGCACTTATAGTCGGGCCCTCCCGGCCCGTGGGCACTTATAGTCGGGCCCTCCCGGCCCGTGGGCACTTATAGTCGGGCCCTCCCGGCCCGTGGGCACTTATAGTCGGGCCCTCCTGGCCCGTGGGCACTTATAGTCGGGCCCCCGATCCGTGGGCACTTATAGTCGGGCCCCTGGCCCGTAGGCACTTATAGTCGGGCCCCCTGGCGAGAGTGCGAGTGTGTGAGAATTGGGTGGCTGAGGCTTTGTGCCGGTGATGACCTTACACCCAACTCGTGAAGGTCGCCGCCACCCCCTGGGGTATCCCCTTTTCCGGTGGAGGAAGAGTTGATCCCCCCCTTAAGTTTGTTTACTTTCTCCCCAGCTCGTTCGTCCGTCAGCTCCGAGAGGGGATCGCCGTGTCTGGGTCCGACTGAAGATTTCCAGGTCCGTTGAAGGTTCCGGTACCTGAAGGTGAGAGAGTGCGGCGCCTGGTAAGTGGTGAACCTACACCTGCACGGCAGCAGGCACTACAACGCCCCGCCACCCTCTTACACTAGTACAACTCGAGCAAGTGTAAAGTGTGTTCAGTCCAGCTTACATTAATCCCCTCAACAAATGCCTATAATGTCCAGTACCGCATTAACAACAGGGCAACCGGGGCCATAGCCCAAGGCCCCTCCAAACTGGGGGGCCCCTACATATAGCTATATCACCAACGTGGGGGTATTGTGGTAAACTTGGGGCACAACAGTGTGTTTAATACATTTTTGGTGCTTGGAGTATTTACACATTATACTTTTCAATAACATCCAGGCTTCAGAGGGGAGGAAATAAAAAATTGTCAAACGTTTTTATTGTGATTCTATGTATAAGAACTCTATGGGCAGGATTTACTATAGGGAAATGCGGTAAAAACCCTGTATGGGGGGAATGTACCGCATTTCCACATGAACTAGGCCAGGGCTTTTCTGCGGAGGAGAACGGCAGCTTATGCTGGCATTACCCTATAGAAGTCTATGGGCTGGTGTTAACCTATAGAAGCATATGGGCTTCTTTTTGTATCTTCCTGAGAGGGATCCAATCGGATCCCTCCCAGTGCGCCCCATGGCCGCTGCGTCCCTCTGTACATGTGCAGAGGGTCTCCAAGGGCCGAGACCTGGAAGTCCAGGCATCGCAAAGGGCTGCTCTTTTCTGAAGAGCTGTCCTTTGCGATTCTAATTGCATATGTTAGTACATATGCTATTAGTATCAATGTGAAATTTGACGGAATGTACTGCCCATTGGCCCTCATTCCGAGTTGATCGCTCGCAATGCGAATGTAGCAGAGTTACACACGCTAAGCCTACGCCTACTGGGAGTGTATCTTAGCTTCTTAAAAGTGCGACCGATGTATTCGCAATATTGCGATCACAAACCTCGTAGCAGTTTTAGAGTAGCTTCAGACTTACTCTGCCTGTGCGATCAGTTCAGTGCTTGTCGTTCCAGGTTGACGTCACAAACACACCCAGCGTTCGCCCAGGCACTCCCACCGTTTCTCCGGCCACTCCTGCGTTTTTTCCGGAAACGGTAGCGTTTTCAGCCACACGCCCCTAAAACGCCGTGTTTCCGCCCAGTAACACCCATTTCCTGTCAATCACAATGCGATCGCCGGAGCGATGAAAAAGCCGTGAGTAAAAATACCATCTTCATAGTAAAGTTACTTGGCGCAGTCGCAATGCGAACATTGCGCATGCGCACTAAGCGGAATTTCACTGCGATGCGATGAAAAACACCGAGCGAACAACTCGGAATGAGGGCCATTGTTACTGCATCCCGCCCCAAAATGAGACATGTTGCCCATGACAACCAATCAGCATTGACGTAACATTTATAATTTCCATAATGCAAAATTATACAGAGCAGCTGATTGGTTGTCATGGGCAACTTCTCCACTGGCTCACTTCTCCACACTTTTCACTGCTTCATGAATAGCAGTCTCTGTGCTCAGAACATGTCCCCCTCCTGTTCACACCCCCTGTGTGATACCAGCATTGTGCCCATTGCCCTCTCTACCCCAGTGTTACTACGGGGACTGAGGGAGCCGGATACTAGATTAGACAATTCCTTCCCCCGGCAAGCAGTGGGGGACTACAGGTACCTCAGCACGGACCACCACGGGTTTGGAGCAGAGGCTGCTGGACACATGTGGTGTGGGGGCTGCTACAATGGCATGGGTGGCTAAAGTGACACATGAAGGGCTGCAGTGACAACATGACAGGCTGCTACAGTGACACGTGAGGGGCTGCTACAGTGGCATAGGGAAACTGAAATATATTAGGTTAATCTGTCTTTTTCAATGTATTTTATGTGGATTGGCCACCCCTGAAATAGAGGATTACATTTGATAGTCAGGTAGGGGGTAAATCAAATTTCCAATTAGAGATGAAGATTTTGATATTAGTAAGACTAAAAACTCAACAACTAACAAACCCTACATTCACACCACCCAGGATCGGTTCAGGGCGGGTGCCCGGGGTGCTGCAGCCCACGGGCGCGGCCACAGTCACCCCGCAGGCGCCCACCCACACCACACATTCTGGCTCCCTGCTCCCCGGCTACAGCAGGCGCCGTGGGCTGTGTGGGCGTCCGCTGCAGCCGGCGCCACTGTCAGATGCTAGAGGTCATAATTGTCCTCTAGTGTCAGTGCAGCGCTGCAATGGGAAAGACGTCTTGACATCTCTCCCATAGAGAGTAGTGGATGACCAGAGACGGAGGGCAGTGCAGCAGCGGTCGGGAAGCAGGAGCGGGGCTGGTAAGTATTGTGTGGGGTTTTCTTTTGTGTTTGTAAGCGACGCTACTGGGGGCACAGCTACAGGAGGCAAATCTATTGGGGGCACAACTACAGGGGGCATAATTGTGGCCACACCCCTTCCATATGGAGCCATGCCCCTACTTTTTGGTGCTACAAGGTCTAGAACCGGCCCTGGTGCTACCTCAGATGCCACACAGGTAAAGCCACAAAGAGTAAAAAAATAAAAAATAGATTTATTCACATATTGCATTGCATTGAAATGGCATGTGACAAAGCTCAAAGAGCTATGGCCCTCATTCCGAGTTGATCGCTCGCAAGGCGATTTTAGCAGAGTTGCTCACGCTAAGCCGCCGCCTACTGGGAGTGTATC
Source organism: Pseudophryne corroboree (assembly GCF_028390025.1). Taxonomy (NCBI): domain Eukaryota; kingdom Metazoa; phylum Chordata; class Amphibia; order Anura; family Myobatrachidae; genus Pseudophryne; species Pseudophryne corroboree. The sequence goes on from NC_086451.1 coordinate 448,720,371, forward strand.
TTAGCATCTTAAAATTGCGAACGATGTATTCGCAATATTGCGATTACAAACTTCTTAGCAGTTTCTGAGTAGCTCCACACTTACTCGGCATCTGCGATCAGTTCAGTGCTTGTCGTTCCTGGTTTGACGTCACAAACACACCCAGCGTTCGCCCAGACACTCCCCCGTTTCTGCGGCCACTCCTGCGTTTTTTCCGGAAACGGTAGCGTTTTCATCCACACGCCCATAAAACGCAGTGTTTCCGCACAGTAACACCCATTTCCTGTCAATCACACTACGAACGCCGGAGCGAAGAAAAAGCCGTGAGTAAAAATACTATCTTCATTGTAAAATTACTTGCCGCAGTCGCAGTGCGAATATTGTGCATGCGTACTAAGCGGAATTTCACTGCGATGCGATGAAAATTACAGAGCGAACGACTCGGAATGAGGGCCTATGAGTCTAATTCAGCTTCAATTGGTAAATTGCAAAAATTGCAGATGGACACTTTTCGGCTGTCTGAGCATGCGCAAAGTCCACAGCACATGGAAGGATGCCACTGCACTGTGATCAACAGCAGTAGGCGTCAGAGGGTGGCGACGTGGCATTAGAGGGGGTGGTCCGTACCATTTTAGGGGTGGCCACATGACATCAAACGCAGATGCTGCAGGGAAAAACATGGCCACGCTGCGCCAGCATATGCAGCCTGGCTGCGTATGCAGGGGGGCTACCTCTATTTGCCGGGTCTGCAATGCGATCGCAATTGACATGCTGGGCGGCCCCCAGCATGCGGTCGTAAGCAGTTGCAGTTTTGCTATTTTAGCAAAACTGCAACTGAAGCTGACTTAGGGGGTTATTCAGGTTTGTTTGCAAACCAAAAAATTTAGCAATTGGGCAAAACCATGTTGCACTGCAGGTGGGGCAGATGTAACATGTGCAGAGAGATTTCGATTTGGGTGGGGTGTGTTCAAACGGAAATCTAAATTGCAATATAAAAATTCAGCAGCTAGTATTTACTATGCACAGGAACAATACAACCCACCCAAATCTAACTCTCTCTGCACGTGTTACATCTGCTCCACCTGTAGTGCAACATGGTTTTGCCCAATTGCTAACTTTTTTGGTTTGCTAACAAACCTTAATAACCCCCTTAGGCCCCATGTGTGCAAATGCAGGGAGCTTAGGAAATAAAATCCTAGCACTAATTGCAATAATGACAAGGGATGATCTAGAATCTAGATATTGTGGCTATTACAGTCAGAGGCGTCACCGGGTGTGGTGACACCCGGTGCGCGCCCCTGATCTCCTACCGCGGCAAAAAGGGGGCATGGCCTTGTATTCAGGGGGCGTGGCTTTGCGGGGGATCCCGGATCGTCACTCTGGGGGTGTGCCCAGCGTCTCCGGAGATGCTGGGCTTCCCCCAGAGCCAGTCTCCGTCCGCTGTTGGCTCCTCTTCTGTGACAGGAGCCGGGTGCTGTAGGAGACTTTCTCACTGCAGCACCTGGCTCCTGTCAGTGTGGAGGAGCTGACATTTGGTGTCACCCTCCTCCAGGCGTCACACCCGGGTGCGGGCCGCACCCCCCGCACCCGCCTTGTGACGCCACTGATTACAGTCATGGGGCAATGAAAATCATGACTGGGATATAGCTATACTGGGATATACTTTATATAGGAAGAGCAGAATGGGAAGAATCAGAGGAAGGGTAGCAATGCATATAAAAAAGCATAAATACTACCTTAATACACAGTACAGGTTGAGTATCCCATATCCATATATTCCGAAATACGAAATATTCCGAAATACGGACTTTTTGGAGTGAGAGTGAGATAGTGAAATCTTTGTTTTTTTGATGGCTCAATGTACACAAACTTTGTTTAATACACAAAGTTATTAAAAATATTGGCCCTCATTCCGAGTTGTTCGCTCGGTATTTTTCATCGCATCGCAGTGAGAATTCTCTTAGTGCGCATGCGTAATGTTCGCACTGCGCATGCGTCAAGTAACTTTACTAAGAAGAAAGTAATTCTACTCACGGCTTTTTCGTCGCTCCGGAGAACGCATTGTGATTGACAGGAAATGGGTGTTACTGGGCGGATGTACGGCGTTTTAGGGGCGTGTGGCTGGAAACGCTACCGTTTCCGGAAAAAACGCAGGCGTGTCTGGAGAAACGGTGGGAGTGCTTGGGCGAACGCTGGGTGTGTTTATGACGTCAGCCGGGACCGAAAAGCACTGAATTGATCGCACAGGCAGAGTAAGTCTGGAGTTACTCAGAAACTGCTAACTCGGTTTTGATCGCAATATTGCGAATACATCGGTCGCACATTTAAGATGTTTAGATTCACTCCCAGTAGGCGGCGGCTTAGCGTGTGTAACTCTGCTATAATCGCCTTGCGAGCGAACAACTCGGAATGAGGGCCATTGTATTAAATGACCTACAGGCTGTGTGCATAAGGTGTATATGAAACATAAATGAATTGTGTGAATGTAGAGACACTTTGTTTAATGCACAAAGTTATAAAAAATATTGTCTAAAATGACCTTTAGGCTGTGTGTATAAGGTGTATATGTAACATAAATGCATTCTGTTCTTAGACTTGGGTCCCATCACCATGATATCTCATTATGGTATGTAATTATTCCAAAATACGGAAAAATCCCATATCCAAAATACCTCTGGTCCCAAGCATTTTGGATAAGGGATACTCAACCTGTATTGAAAAAACGGAGGCCCTTTGGTTGACAGAAACAAGGCAGAAAGCAAATCTTCGTATTGGGGTGATCTATAGACCACCAGGTTAGGAAGGGGAACTGGACAAGAACCTATTGCAGTACATCATTAAAATGGCAGTAAAAGGAGAGGTAATAATCGGGGATCCGGTCTGAAAGTCGACACTATCTAGGTCGACAATGTTTTGGTCGACCGCTGATGGTTGACAGGCAATAGGTCGACAGTGATGGAAGGTCGACATGGTTCCTATGTTGACATGTTCTATGTCAACAGTTCACAAGGTCGACATGAGTTTTTAAAAAAAAAAATGTTTCATTTTTTTGAACTTTTTCATACGTAACGATCCACGTGGACTACGATTGGGAATAGTAACCTTGCCCAAAGCATGGCGAGCAATGCGAGCCATGTGAGGGGACACAGTGCACTAATTCGGCTTCCTGGTCACTGTACGGAGTAAACGACACCAAAAAAACTTTTCAAACTCATGTCGACCTTTTGAACTGTCAACATAGAACACGTCGACCTAGAAACCGTGTCGACCTTCCATCCCTGTTGACCTATTGCCTGTCGACCTTCAGTGGTCGACTCAAACATTGTCGACCTAGATACTGTCGATTCTATGAATCACAGCCAATAATCATGGGAGACTTTAATCTTCCTGATGTACTGTAAACTGTGAGATGTCTGTTGCTAGTTTCACTAGAAATAGGGACATTTTGAATTCCTTGCAGGGAGCATCCCTCCAGCAATTGGTGAGGGAGCCCACTTGGAAAGACGCAATATTAGACTTAATACTTACAAATTGAGTCAGAATATCGGATGTAAAAGTGGGTAAAAACCTGGGATCCAGTGATCATCAAGCAGTATGGTTCAGCATAAAGACAGACTCAACAAAGGTGTTGAATTTTAGCAAGGCTGAATTTGTAGGGATGGGAAAATGTGTAAGCGATTCTTTGGCAGAGTGGAGGAACTTGGAAGCAATGCAGGAGAGGTGGGAAACATTAAAAAGTGCAATATTTAAGGCAACAGACCGTTGTATAAAAAGTGTTAGGAAAGACACAAGGAAAAGGAAGCCAGTGTGGTTTGCGAAAGAAGTAGCAAATATTGTGAAAGCAGAAAAAGTGGCGTTTAAGAAATATAAGCACTAGTGATGTGCACCGGAAATTTTTCTGGTTTTGTGTTTTGGTTTTGGGTTCGGTTCCGCGGCCGTGTTTTGGGTTCGAACGCGTTTTGGCAAAACCTCACCGAATTGTTTTTGTCGGATTCGGGTGTTTTTTTAAAAAAACCCTAAAAAACAGCTTAAATCATAGAATATGGGGGTCATTTTGATCCCATAGTATTATTAACCTCAATAACCATAATTTACACTCATTTCCAGTCTATTCTGAACACCTTACACCTCACAATATTATTTTTAGTCCTAAAATTTGCACAGAGGTCGCTGGATGGCTAAGCTAAGCGACCCAAGTGGCCGACACAAACACCTGGCCCATCTAGGAGTGTCACTGCAGTGTCACGCAGGATGGCCCTTCAAAAAAATACTCCCCAAACAGCACATGACGCAAAGAAAAAAAGAGGCGCAATGAGGTAGCTGTGTGACTAAGATAAGCGACCCAAGTGGCTGACACAAACACCTGTCCCACCTAGGAGTGGCACTGCAGTGTCACGCAGGATGGCCCTTCCAAAAAATACTCCCCAAACAGCACATGACGCAAAGAAAAAAAGAGGCGCAATGAGGTAGCTGTGTGAGTAAGCTAAGCGACCCTAGTGGCCGACACAAACACCTGTCCCATCTAGGAGTGGCACTGCAGTGTCACGCAGGATGGCCCTTCCAAAAAATACTCCCCAAACAGCATATGACGCAAAGAAAAAAAGAGGCGCAATGAGGTAGCTGTGTGAGTAAACTAAGCGACCCTAGTGGCCGACACAAACACCTGGCCCATCTAGGAGTGGCACTGCAGTGTCACACAGGATGGCCCTTCCAAAAAATACTCCCCAAACAGCACATGACGCAAAGAAAAAAAGAGGCGCAATGAGGTAGCTGTGTGAGTAAGCTAAGCGACCCTAGTGGCCGACACAAACACCTGTCCCATCTAGGAGTGGCACTGCAGTGTCACGCAGGATGGCCCTTCCAAAAAATACTCCCCAAACAGCACATGACGCAAAGAAAAAAAGAGGCGCAATGAGGTAGCTGTGTGAGTAAGCTAAGCGACCCTAGTGGCCGACACAAACACCTGTCCCATCTAGGAGTGGCACTGCAGTGTCACGCAGGATGGCCCTTCCAAAAAATACTCCCCGAACAGCACATGACGCAAAGAAAAAAAGAGGCGCAATGAGGTAGCTGTGTGAGTAAGCTAAGCGACCCTAGTGGCCGACACAAACACCTGTCCCATCTAGGAGTGGCACTGCAGTGTCACGCAGGATGGCCCTTCCAAAAAATACTCCCCAAACAGCACATGACGCAAAGAAAAAAAGAGGCGCAATGAGGTAGCTGTGTGGGTAAGCTAAGCGACCCTAGTGGCCGACACAAACACCTGTCCCATCTAGGAGTGTCACTGCAGTGTCACGCAGGATGGCCCTTCCAAAAAATACTCCAAAAACAGCACATGACGCAAAGAAAAATGAAAGAAAAAAGAGGTGCAAGACGGAATTGTCCTTGGGCCCTCCCACCCACCCTAATGTTGTAAAAACAGGACATGCACACTTTAACGAACCCATCATTTCAGCGACAGGGTCTGCCACACGACTGTGACTGAAATGACTGGTTGGTTTGGGCCCCCACCAAAAAAGAAGCAATCTCTCCTTGCACAAACTGGCTCTACGGAGGCAAGATGTTCACCTCATCATCATCCTCCGATTCATCACCCCTTTCACTGTGTACATCCCCCTCCTCACAGATTATTAATTCGTCCCCACTGGAATCCACCATCTCAGATCCCTGTGTACTTTATGGAGGCAATTGCTGCTGGTGAATGTCTCCACGGAGGAATTGATTATAATTCATTTTAATGAACATCATCTTCTCCACATTTTCTGGAAGTAACCTCGTACGCCGATTGCTGACAAGGTGAGCGGCGGCACTAAACACTCTTTCGGAGTACACACTGGGAGGGAGGGCAACTTAGGTAGAATAAAGCCAGTTTGTGCAAGGGCCTCCAAATTGCCTCTTTTTCCTGCCAGTATACGTACGGACTGTCTGAAGTGCCTACTTGGATGCGGTCACTCATATAATCCTCCACCATTCTTTCAATGGTGAGAGAATCATATGCAGTGACAGTAGACGACATGTCAGTAATCGTTGGCAGGTCCTTCAGTCCGGACCAGATGTCAGCATCAGCAGTCGTTCCAGACTGCCCTGCACCACCGCCAGCGGGTGGGCTCGGAATTCATAGCCTTTTCCTCGCACCCCCAGTTGCGGGAGAATGTGAAGGAGGAGATGTTGACGGGTCGCGTTCCGCTTGACTTGACAATTTTCTCACCAGCAGTTCTTTGAACCCCTGCAGACTTGTGTTTGCTGGAAAGAGAGATCCAACGTAGGTTTTAAATCTAGGATCGAGCACGGTGAGCAAAATGTAGTGCTCTGATTTCAACAGATTGACCACCAGTGAATCCTGGTTAAGCGAATGAAGGGCTCCATCCACAAGTCCCACATGCCTAGCGGAATCGCTCTGTTTTAGCTCCTCCTTCAATGTCTCCAGCTTCTTCTGCAAAAGCCTGATGAGGGGAATGACCTGACTCAGGCTGGCAGTGTCTGAACTGACTTCACGTGTGGCAAGTTCAAAAGGTTGCAGAACCTTGCACAACGTTGAAATCATTCTCCACTGCGCTTGAGACAGGTGCATTCCACCTCCTTTGCCTATATCATGGCCAGATGTATAGGCTTGAATGGCCTTTTGCTGCTCCTCCATCCTCTGAAGCATATAGAGGGTTGAATTCCACCTCGTTACCACCTCTTGCTTCAGATGATGGCAGGGCAGGTTCAGGTGTTTTTGGTGGTGCTCCAGTCTTCTGTACGCGGTGCCTGTACGCCAAAAGTGACCCGCAATTCTTCTGGCCACCGACAGCATCTCTTGCACGCCCCTGTCGTTTTTTAAATAATTCTGCACCACCAAATTCAAGGTATGTGCAAAACATGGGACGTGCTGGAATTTGCCCAGATGTAATGCACGCACAATATTGCTGGCGTTGTCCGATGCCACAAATCCCCAGGAGAGTCCAATTGGGGTAAGCCATTCTGCGATGATCTTCCTCAGTTGCCGTAAGAGGTTTTCAGCTGTGTGCGTATTCTGGAAAGCGGTGATACAAAGCGTAGCCTGCCTAGGAACGAGTTGGCGTTTGCGAGATGCTGCTACTGGTGCCGCCACTGCTGTTCTTGCAGCGGGAGGCAATACATCTACCCAGTGGGCTGTCACAGTCATGTAGTCCTGAGTCTGCCCTACTCCACTTGTCCACATGTCCGTGGTTAAGTGGACATTGGGTACAACTGCATTTTTTAGGACACTGGTGAGTCTTTTTCTGACGTCCGTGTACATTCTCGGTATCGCCTGCCTAGAGAAGTGGAACCTAGATGGTATTTGGTAACGGGGGCACACTACCTCAAGCAATTGTCTAGTTCCCTGTGAACTAACGGCGGATACTGGACGCACTTCTAACACCAACATAGTTGTCAAGGCCTCAGTTATCCGCTTTGCAACAGGATGACTGCTGTGATATTTCATCTTCCTCGCAAAGGACTGTTGGATAGTCAATTACTTACTGGAAGTAGTACAAGTGGTCTTCCGACTTCCCCTCTGGGATGACGATCGACTCCCAGCAGCAACAACAGCAGCGCCAGCAGCAGTAGGCGTTACACTCAAGGATGCATCGGAGGAATCCCAGGCAGGAGAGGACTCGTCAGACTTGCCAGTGACATGGCTTGCAGGACTATTGGCTTTCCTGGGTAAGGAGGAAATTGACACTGAGGGAGTTGGTGGTGTGGTTTGCGCGAGCTTGGTTACAAGAGGAAGGGATTTACTGGTCAGTGGACTGCTTCCGCTGTCGCCCAAAGTTTTTGAACTTGTCACTGACTTATTATGAATGCGCTGCAGGTGACGTATAAGGGAGGATGTTCCGAAGTGGTTAACGTCCTTACCCCTACTTATTACAGTTTGACAAAGGCAACACACGGCTTGACACCAGTTGTCCGCATTTCTGTTGAAATACTTCCACACTGAAGAGCTGATTTTTTTGGTATTTTCACCAGGCATGTCAATGGCCATATTCCTCCCACGGACAACAGGTGTCTCCCCGGGTGCCTGACTTAAACAAACCACCTCACCATCAGAATCCTCCTTGTCAATTTCCTCCCCAGCGCCAGCAACACCCATATCCTCATCCTGGTGTACTTCAACACTGACATCTTCAATTTGACTATCAGGAACTGGACTGCGGGTGCTCCTTTCAACACTTGCAGGGGGCGTGCAAATGGTGGAAGGCGCAAGCTCTTCCCGTCCAGTGTTAGGAAGGTCAGGCATCGCAACCGACACAATTGGACTCTCCTTTGGGATTTGGGATTTCGAAGAACGCACAGTTCTTTGCTGTGCTTTTGCCGCAAGTCTTTTCTTTTTTCTAGCGAGAGGATGAGTGCTTCCATCCTCATGTGAAGCTGAACCACTAGCCATGAACATAGGCCTCAGCCGTTCCTTGCCACTCCGTGTCGTAAATGGCATATTGGCAAGTTTACGATTCTCCTCAGACGCTTTTAATTTTGATTTTTGGGCCATTTTTTTACTGATCTTTTTGTGTTTTGGATTTACATGCTCTGTACTATGACATTGGGCATCGGCCTTGGCAGACGACGTTGATGGCATTTCATCGTCTCGGCCATGACTAGTGGCAGCAGCTTCAGCACGAGGTGGAAGTGGATCCTGATCTTTCCCTATTTTTTTAACCTCCACATTTTTGTTCTCCATATTTTAATGCGCACAACTAAAAGCCACCACAGGTATACAATGTAGATGGGTGGATAGTATACTATTATTACTTATACTTATGGATGACGAGTGACGACACAGAGGTAGGTATAGCCGTGGCCTACCGTACTGCTTATATAATATACTGTATATAACGGACCTGGTGGACACTGTCAGCAGACTGCTAAACTAGTATGAAGAAAAAAAAACACACCACAGGTATACTGTGTAGATGGATGGATAGTATAGTATTATATTACTTATGGACGACGAGTGCGCTGACGACACAGAGGTAGGTACAGCCGTGGCCTACCGTACTGCAGTGCTTATATATATAATATACTGTATAACGGACCTGGTGGACACTGTCAGCAGACTGCTAAACTAGTATGAAGAAAAAAAAACCCACCACAGGTATACTATGTAGATGGATGGATAGTATAGTATTATATATTACTTATGGACGACCAGTGCACTGACGACACAGAGGTAGGTACAGCCATGGCCTACCGTACTGCTTATATATGTAATATACTGTATATAACGGACCTGGTGGACACTGTCAGCAGACTGCTAAACTAGTATGAAGAAGAAAAAAAAACACCACAGGTATACAATGTAGATGGATGGATAGTATAGTATTATATATTACTTATGGACGACGAGTGCACTGACGACACAGAGTTAGGTACAGCCGTGGCCTACCGTACTGCTTATATATATAATATACTGTATATAACGGACCTCGTGGACACTGTCAGCAGACTGCTAAATTAGTATGAAGAGAAAAAAAAACACCACAGGTATACAATGTAGATGGATGGATAGTATAGTATTATATATTTCTTATGGACGACGAGTGCACTGACGACACAGAGGTAGGTACAGCCGTGGCCTACCGTACTGCTTATATATATATATATATATATATATATATACTGTATATAACGGACCTGGTGGACACGGTCAGCAGACTGCTAAACTAGTATGAAGAGAAAAAAAAACACCACAGGTATACAATGTAGATGGATGGATAGTATAGTAATATATATTACTTATGGACGACGAGTGCACTGACGACACAGAGGTAGGTACAGCCGTGGCCTACCGTACTGCTTATATATATAATATACTGTATATAACGGACCTGGTGGACACTGTCAGCAGACTGCTAAACTAGTATGAAGAAGAAAAAAAAACACCACAGGTATACAATGTAGATGGATGGATATTATATATTACTTATGGACGACGAGTGCACTGACGACACAGAGTTAGGTACAGCCGTGGCCTACCGTACTGCTTATATATATAATATACTGTATATAACGGACCTGGTGGACACTGTCAGCAGACTGCTAAATTAGTATGAAGAGAAAAAAAAACACCACAGGTATACAATGTAGATGGATGGATAGTATAGTATTATATATTTCTTATGGACGACGAGTGCACTGACGACACAGAGGTAGGTACAGCCGTGGCCTACCGTACTGCTTATATATATATATATATATATATATACTGTATATAACGGACCTGGTGGACACTGTCAGCAGACTGCTAAACTAGTATGAAGAAAAAAAAACCCACCACAGGAGTGTTTTTCAGGCAGACAAACGTATACTGGACTGGTGGTCACTGTCAGCAAAATGCACTGTACTCCTGCTATAACTGCTCCCCAGTCCCCACAATTAGGCAGTGTGAGCAGAGCAGTGCACTCAGCACAGATATATCATGCAGCAGTGTAGCACACTGAGTGAGCACAGATATGGTGGAGCATTTTTTTCAGGCAGAGAAACAAAGGATTAAACTCACTGGTGGTAAACCCTGCACTGTACTCCCTAACAGCTGCTCCCCGTCCCCAATCCTCCCCACAATAACTAAGTCACTCAGTTTACTCTTTTCTTTATATAACGGAGAGGACGCCAGCCACGTCCTCTCCCTATCAATCTCAATGCATGTGTGAAAATGGCAGCGACGCGCGGCTCCTTATATAGAATCCGAATCTCGCGAGAATCCGACAGCGGGATGATGACGTTCGGGCGCGCTCGGGTTAACCGAGCAAGGCGGGAGGATCCGAGTCGCTCGGACCCGTGTAAAAAAATGTGAAGTTCGGGCGGGTTCGGATCCCGAGGATCCGAACCCGCTCATCACTAATAAGCACACACAAAATAATGAAGACAAAGAGATATATCTTGTTAGACAGAAGGAGACCAAGGGGTCTATTCATGAAGCAGTGAAAAGTGTGGAGAAGTGAACCAGTGGAGAAGTTGTCCACGGCAACCAATCAGCTGCTCTGTATAATTTTATAGTATGCAAATTATAAATGTTACTTCAATTCTGAATGGCCCAGTCAGTGGGAAAAGGATGCAAAACTTTTTTAGGTATATAAGCAAAAGGAGAAAAACAAAAGGCTGAATAATAAGACTAAAGACAGAGACTGGGAAGAAGATGTAATAACATGCCTTGTAAGTGTTTACCCCTTTAAAAAAAAACATCCAAGTTTGGCTGGCATCCCGCACGGCCGCCGAACTCGGGTGTCATTACATCCAAGGAGTCTTGTTGAGGGAGACAATGTAATAGCAGATCATCTTAATAATTATTTATCTTATGTCCTAGAGGATACTGGGGTCCACATTAGTACCATGGGGTATAGACTAGTCCACTAGGAGCCTTGGGCACTTTAAGAAATCAATAGTGTGCACTGGCTCCTCCCTCTATGCCCCTCCTTCCAGATTCAGTTTAGAAAATGTGCCCAGAGGAGCCGGTCATGCTTAGGGAAGCTCCTGAAGAGTTTTGTGCATTTATTTTCTGTTTGTTGTTTTCAGGCAGGACTGGTTGGCACCAGACTGCCTGCTTCATGGGACTTAGGGGTGAGAACGGCCCAACTTCCTAAAAAGTTAATGGTCCTGTTTCTCCGCTGACAGGACACTGAGCGCCTGAGGGAGTTATTCGCAAGCCCCACCACGGCGAGCGTACCCTTCCGCAGCACGCCGCCAACCCTAACAGAGCCAGAAGATAGAAGAGTGGGGAGTACAGCGCCGGCGTCCTGGTTAGTGAGTCACCGGTGGGAATGGCGGCACAAGCGTAGGAGTGCAGCTCTCAGTAAGGCTGCACTCCAGGGGGCTCAGAGGACATACACAGCAGTGTGTGTCCCGCTTTGAGGGGCGTGCTGAGCCACCAATGCATACACACACTGGCTAACATAACTAACAAGGGTTTTAACCTTCCGTTAGACATAAAAATTACCTCAGGCCAGTATAAAAAAGTGGGAAGCCGAGCGCCATTAAGGCTTCACTATGAACGGATCCAGTTGCTCACCAGTGTCATTTTCCCTCTGCAGCTCATGCTGATAGAACTCACAGGGAAGCGCAGCTCCTCCACAAAGACTCCACATCTCCTCAGCGATACCAGGGGGTCTTAGAAGGGTGGTGTGGGGGGGAGTGTGTTAGTATACTAAGCCCTATTAAGGGACATATAGGTATATGCAATTCACGGCGAATCGCGGCAAATTATCGCCATTTTTTAATTCGACACAATTCGACAGGTGAATTCCGGCAGGTGGCTGCCGGAATTCACCATATTCAATGAAAAACGGATTCGACAGTCCCGCGGGCGAAAAACGGCCAATTTGCCGGATTTTGCCGCGATTTTAAAAAATGGGAAAAAAACGGGAAAAACCTGAAAAAAAAATGGCGTGGGGTCCCCCCTCCAAAGCATAACCAGCCTCGGGCTCTTCGAGCTGGTCCTGGTTCTAAAAATGCGGGGAAAAATTGGGCAGGGATCCCCCGTATTTTTAAAACCAGCACTGGGCTCTGCGCCTGGTGCTGGTGCAAAAAATACGGGGGACAAAAAGAGTAGGGGTCCCCCGTATTTTTTACACCAGCATCGGGCTCCACTAGCTGGACAGATAATGCCACAGCCGGGGGTCACTTTTATACAGTGCCCTGCGGCCGTGGCATTAAATATCCAACTAGTCACCCCTGGCCGGGGTACCCTGGGGGAGTGGGGACCCCTTCAATCAAGGGGTCATCCCCCCCAGCCACCCAAGGGCCAGGGGTGAAGCCCGAGGCTGTCCCCCCCCATCCATTGGCTGCGGATGGGAGGCTGATAGCCTTGAGTAAAATGACAGAATATTGTTTTTTCCAGAAGAACTACAAGTCCCAGCAAGCCTCCCCCGCAAGCTGGTACTTGGAGAACCACAAGTACCAGCATGCGGGAGAAAAACGGGCCCGCTGGTACCTGTAGTTCTACTGGAAAAAAAATACCCAAATAAAAACAGTACACAGACACCGTGACAAGTAAAACTTTATTACACACTGCCGACACACACATACTTACCTTTGTTGACACGCCGACTGCCACGGTCTCCGACGATCCGAGGGTACCTGTGAAAAAAATTATACTCACCTTCCAGCGTCCAGAGGTACATCCACGTCCAGAGATACATCCACGTACTTGTTAAAAAAAAAAAACGAACACCCGTACCTTCGGACTGAAAGGGGTCCCATGCTTTCACATCAGACCCCTTTCCCCGAATGCTGGGACACCACGTGACTCCTGTTACTGAAGTCCCTTCAGCCAATCAGGAAGCGCTGCTTCCGTGGCGCTCACCTGATTGGCTGTGCGCTGTCTGAGCTGTCAGACAGCGCATCGCAAAGCCTCTCCATTACTTTCAATGGTGGGAACTTTGCCGGCAGCGGTGGGGTTACCCGCGGTCAGCCGCTGACCGGCGGGTGACCTCACCGCTAGCCGCAAAGTTCCCACCATTGAATATAATGGACGGAGCTGTGCGATGCGCTGTCTGAGTTCAGACAGCGCACAGCCAATCAGGTGAGCGCAACGAAGTTGCGCTTCCTGATTGGCTTTAGAGATCTTTCTGTGACAGCTGTCACTCTGAGAGGTCTCTCTGCATTCGGGGAAAGGGGTCCCATGTGTCAACATGGGACCCCTTTCAGTTCGCTGGTCGGGTGTCCGGTTTTTTTTTTTGCCAAGTACGTGGATTTATCTCTGGACCATGGATGAGGTGAGTATATTTATCTTTTATTTTCAGGTACCCCAGGATTCTACTTGGAGAAGAGGACCGATGTCTGCGTGTGAACATAGGTAAGTATGTGTGTGTCGACGTATGAAATAAAGTTTTACTTTCACGGTGTGTGTGTCCTGTTTTTATTTGGGTATTTTTTTCCCAGTAGTACTACAGGTACCAGCGGGCCCGGTTTTCTCCCGCATGCTGGTACTTGTGGTTCTCCAAGTACCAGCTTGCGGGGGAGGCTTGCTGGGACTTGTAGTACTGCTGGAAAAAACAATATTCTTGTCATTTTTCTCAAGGCTATCAGCCTCCCATCCGCAGCCATTGGATGGGGGGGACAGCCTTGGGCTTCACCCCTGGCCCTTCGGTGGCTGGGGGGGGGGACCCCTTGATTGAAGGGGTCCCCACTCCCCCAGGGTACCCCGGCCAGGGGTGACTAGTTGGATATTTAATGCCACGGCCGCAGGGCACTGTATAAAAGTGACCCCCGGCTGTGGCATTATCTGTCCAGCTAGTGGAGCCCGATGCTGGTGTGAAAAATACGGGGGACCCCTGCTCGTTTTGTCCCCCGTATTTTTTGCACCAGCACCAGGCGCAGAGCCCGGTGCTGGTTTTAAAAATACGGGGGATCCCTGCCCAATTTTTCCCCGCATTTTTAGAACCAGGACCAGCTCGAAGAGCCCGAGGCTGGTTATGCTTTGGAGGGGGGACCCCACGCCATTTTTTATTTTTATTTTACCATTCCAGCAATAAAAAAAAAAAATATATATATATTTTTAAAAATATATAAATAATACTTGTGCCTCCAAAAAAAAATAAAAAAATTACCTTATCCCTTCTAATATAAATAGATATGCTATTCCCCCCCCCCCCAAAAAAAAAACACCAAAAAAAACATGTTTAAATTTTTTTTTATTGTTTTCACCCTCCAAAGTGTGGCGGATTGAAAATGACGAATTTACTGTCTAAAAGCACTGCTGTCGAATTTCCAAACTTGAATTGAATATGCTTTTGTCGAATTGCACCACTTGTATCATTGCAGAAAAGTCGAATTTGCAAAAAGTCGAATTTCAAAAAGTCGAATTTTGAAAGTCATTTTTTTGTCGGAAAGTACTGAATTGCATTGTCGAATTATTTTTTTTGGCGGAAAAAGTGCTGTTTTTCGACAATTTCGGGAATTCGACGCTAATTGCATATACCCCTTAGTGTGGCGACCCAGCTAAATTAATTTGGCTATAAGGGCGCTGTGTGTGGCTGGCTCTGATTTCTGTGTCTCCCTGGGGGCTCTGTGTGGGTTAATCTATGTTTTCACCATCTGTTTGTGGGTGTGTGTGTCACATTACCACATTATCCAGGGACTGTGTTTCCTTCACAGCTGAGTGTCTTTCCTCCCCCGGAGACTCTCTACCCTGTACTCAGGATAGTGCTCATTCTCAGGCCAGTGGTGCAGATCCCCCATGGTTAGCTTCCATTAAAGAGATGCTATCTAACATTTCTACTAAATTATCCCATAATGAGAAAGAGACGCAATTTTTAAGACAGCCTATGGATGACTTGATGAATAGAGATTCAGTTCCCATACCAGCGTTTCAGACCCCTGCCATTTGCCCACAGCGTACTCTGGCCCAGCTCATGTAGGCTGATACTGATGATGATACATCAGACCCAGAGGAAGGTGAAGTAGATGCGAGTGGGGGGGATGCAGTCCTGTCACAAGGAATACAAGCCCTGAAAGAAGCTATTAGAGATGTCCTGCACATTCCTGACAAGGTGGCGGAAGTGGAGGAGGAATCTTGTTTTAATGTAAAAAATAAATCCTCAGCTATTTTTCCTGCATTAAAGGAATTGAAGAAACTTGGGGTAACCCTGACAAAAAATGTCAGATCCCTAAAAGATTAATTACATCCTTTCCCTTTCCTCTGGAAGATAGGAAAGAAATGGGAAAACCCGCCGATTGTGAACGCATCGGTATCTAGGTTGTCACGTAAGATAGTCTTACCCGTTACTGGGGCAGCATCCTTAAAGGACACAGCTGACTGCAAGATTGAGAACACTCTCAAATCGCTATACACTGCTGCGGGGGTGGCCCAGAGACCCACTATTATTTGCGCATGGATCACTAAAGCCATTGCAAAGTGGTCAGGTAACCTAATTGAAGGATTACATACCTTACCCAGGGGGTAGATAGTTTTAATCCTACAGCATATCCAAGACTCTGCTAACTTTATGGTGGAGGCCATAAAGGAAATTGGTTTGCTTAACGCACGCACCACTGCCATGGCAGTGTCAGCACGCAGGGGCTTGTGGTTACGCCAGTGGACTGCGGATGCGGATTCCAGGAAAGGAGTGAAAAATCTACCTTTCACGGGTGTGGTCCTTTTGGAGATGAACTGGATAAGTTGATATCCAAGTGTATGGCGGGTAAGTCTACATACCTTCCTTCCGCAGCACCCCCAGCTAAGAAAACATACTCTGCTCCAACTCTGCAGTCCTTTCGGACAGCGAAATTCAAAGGCAAATCCAAAGGTTCTTCTACTACCTTCAAAGGTAATAGAGGTACGCCCAGAAAACCAACAGTTGCAGGTTCTCAGTAACAGACCTCCGGGTCTGTTTCCTCAAAGACTTCAGCATGACAGTGGTCTGCACTGCCTGGAAGACAGGCAAGTGGGATCTCGGTTACGTTATTTCAGTCACGTTTGGGCAACTTCTTGCCAGGATCCCTGGGTCATAGATCTTATCACCCAGGGAGTTTCAGGAACTCCCACCTCACAGATTCTTCAAATCAGCCTTACCAGCTTCTCCGGAAGCAAGTATGACTTTACAGGCAGCAATTAAAAATAGGATTTTGGGTTACCTACCGGTAAATCCTTTTCTCATAGTCCGTAGAGGATGCTGGGGTCCACATTAGTACCATGGTGTATAGACTGGTCCACCAGGAGCCATTGGCACTTTAAGAGTTTGAGAGTGTGGGCTGGCTCCTCCCTCTATGCCCCTCCTACCAGACTCAGTCTAGAAACTGTGCCCGAGGAGACGGACATCTTCGAGAGAAGGATTTTACACTGATAGTGGCGAGATTCACACCAGGTCACACATAAAAGGCACATCAAGCTAACTAGCTTGAAAACTCAGCAACTGCTGAAACGTAACTAAAACAAAGTTGTACTGAACTAGATAACGATTGCAGGAAAACGAAGCGACTGGGCGGGCGCCCAGCATCCTCTACGGCGGGCATGTCAAACACGTGGCCCTCCAGCTGTTGTAAAACTACAAGTCCTACCATGCTTTGCCAGCATACCTTCCAATGATCAGCTGGTAAAGCATGCTGGGACTTGCAGTTTCACAACAGCTGGATGACCATGAGTTTGATATGACTGCTCTACGGACTACGAGAAAAGGATTTACCGGTAGGTAACCAAAATCCTATTTTCTCTTACGTCCTAGAGGATGCTGGGGTCCACATTAGAACCATGGGGATGTACCAAATCTCCCAGAATGGGAGGGAGAGAGCGGAGGCTCCTGCAGAACTGATTGACTGAACGTCAGATCATCAGCGGCCAAAGTATCGAACTTGTAGAACTCTGCAAATGTGTTCGACCCAGACCAAGTTGCAGCTCGGCAAAGTTGCAACGCCAAGACAGCAAGGGCAGATGCCCAGGAAGACCCCACCTTACGAGTAGAATGGACCTTGACAGACGAAGGACACGGCAATCCTGCCATAGAATACACATGCTGGATAGTGAACCTAATCCAGCGAGAGATCGTGTGCTTAGAAACAGGACACCCAATCGTTTTGGGATCACACAGGACAAACAGAGAGTCCGATTTTCTGTGACGAGCAGTCCTCTTCACATAGATTTTCAGAGACCTTACAACATCCAAGGACTTTGATGAAATTGAGGAGTCAGTAGCCACTGGCACCACATAGGTTGGTTGATAGGAAATGCCGACACAACCTTCGGAAGAAACTGCTGACGTGACTGAAGCTCTGCTCTATCTTCATGGAAGATCAAGTGTGGGCTTTTACATGACAAAGCCCCCAACTCCGACAGACGTCTAGCAGAAGCCAAGGCCAACAAAGTGACCGCCTTCCACGTGAGAAACTTGACCTCAACCTCCTGTAGAGGCTCAAACCAATCCGACTAGAGGAACTACAACACCACGTTAAGATCCCAAGGCGCTGTAGGCGGTACAAAGGGAGGTTAGATATTCAGAACTCCCTTCAAAAAAGTCTGAACCTCAGGGAGGGCAGCCAACTGTTTCTGGAAGTGGATAGGGCCGAAATCTGGACCTTTATGGATCCTAACCTCAGGCCCATATTCACACCGGTTTGCAGGAATAGGAGAAAACGTCCCAGTTGGAACTCCACCGCAGGAAACTTCTTGGCCTCACACCAAGATACATATTTTTTCCAAATACGATGGTAATGTTTAGACGTTACTCCTTTCCTAGCCTGTATCAGGTAGGAATAACCTTGTTCGGAATGCCCTTCCAAGCTAGTATCTGGCGTTCAACCCCCCTGCCGTCAAACGTAGCTGTGGTAAGTCTTGATAGGCGAACGGCCCCTGCTGTAACAGGTCCTCCCGAAGAGGAAGAGGCCTCGGCTCTTCTAGCAGTAGATCCAGAAGATCCGCGTACCCAGAGCCGGCCCTAGACATAGGCAAACTAGACAAATACCTAGGGCATTTGGTATGCCTAGGGGCACCAGCAGCTTCTGCTGATTAAAATGATATGCGGCATGCCTATATTCTGTGTGTAGCATTTCATATGCAGATACATCCACAGTCGCACACAGTATATAGGCATGCTGCATATCATTTTAATCAGCAGAAGCTGCTTGTGCATCCTAGCCACATAGCAATGCAAATAAGATGCATTTTCATCAAAAAAGGCTCCCAATGTTAGCAGGGCTGCCAGCTGACTCACGGCAAGCATCTCCTGCTGCATGGCGCATTGACGCAAGATTTATCAGGACACATCTGTATCCAAGCAGAGGTCACAGTGTTAGTAGCCGTGTGAGTGCTGTGTGTGGGTAACTTTGTTGTGCAATAGTGTTCGGCATATGTGTAAGGGGCATTATGTGTATAAGCGCATTAATAATGGTTGAAATAATGTGTAAGGCGCATTATGTTTATAAAGCCATTAATGTGTGTCATGTGTTAGGGGCAATACTGTGTGGTATTATGTGTATAAAGGCATTACTAATGTGTGGCATTATGTGTATAAAGGTGCTCTACTGTGTGGTGTTACGTATAGAAAGGGCACTACTGTGTGGTGTAATGTGAATAAAAAACAATATGGTGTGGTGTAATGTGAATAAGGGGCACTTCTGTGAGGAGTAACGTTTATAAGGTAAATTGGTACTACTGTGTGATGCAACGTGAATAAGGGACACTATCGCATGATAAAATATGAAGTTGCAGTACTGTGTGGCGTAATTTGAATTGGGGGTACTATTGCCCCTTGCCAGCAAAAACACGCCCCTTTTTGGGCTGTGCACCGAATGTGCGCTCTGTTCCTATTTAAAATATAGGGGGTAGGAACACCAAAATAAGGACTGCTATGGGTGAGGGGTGATGGTGCTGGGAAAAGGGTGCAGGGTCAGAAGCGGAACAAGTGGTGGTGCTAGGGGGCACCATCCAAAATCTTGCCTAGGGCACCATATTGGTTAGGGCCAGCTCTGCGCTTACCAAGCCCTTCTTGGCCAGTCCGGAGCAATGAGGATTGCCTGAACTCCTGTTCTCCTTATTAGTTTGAGAACTCTTGGAATGAGTGGAAGTGGAGGAAACACGTACACCGACTGGGACACCCACAGAGTCACTAGGGCGTCCACCGCCGTTGCTTGCGGGTCCCTTGATGTGGAACAATATCGACGAAGCTTCTTGTTGAGACAAGAGGCCATCATGTCTATTTGAGGTAGACCCCAAAGATCTGTTACCTCCTTGAACACTTCCGGATGGCGGCCCCACTCCCGGATGGAGATCGTGTCTGCTGAGGAAGTCCGCTTCCCAGTTGTCTACTCCCAGAATGAAGATTGCTGACAGCGCCAACGCGTATTTTTCTGATTCTCGTTACCTCTGACATTGCAGCTCTGCTCTTCGTTCCGCCCTGTCCGGTTTATGTAAGCCACTGTCGTTACGTTGTCCGACTGTACTTGAATGGCCCGATTTTCCAGAAGATGGGCCACTTGGAGAAGACTCTTGTAGACGGCTCTTAGTTCCAGAATGTTTATCGGCAGGCCGGCTTCCAGACTTGACCACCTTCCTTGGAATGTTTCCCCTTGAGTGACTGCGCCCCAGCCCTGGAGACTTGCATACGTGGTTAGAAAGATTCAGTCCTGAATCCCGAACCTGCGGCCCTCCAGAAGGTGAGGTAATTGCAGCCACCAGAGGAGTGAAATCCTGGCCTTTGGTGACAGATGTATTCTCTGGTGCATGTGTAGATGGGATCCCAACCACTTGTCCAGAAGATCCAGTTGGAAGGACCAAGCGTGAAACCTCCCGTACAGTAGAGCCTCGTAAGAGACCACCATCTTCCCCAGAAGGCGAATGCACTGATGAACCGACACCTGGGCTGGCTTCAGGACATCCCAGACCATTGTTTGTATCACCAACGCTTTTTCCTCCGGAAGAAACAGCCTCTGTGCTTCCGTGTCGAGGATCATTCCCAGAAAGGACAAGCTCGCGGTTGGTTCCAAACGTGATTTTGGAAGATTCTGGATCCAACCATGTTCCCCGAGAAGCTGGGTTGTGAGAGCTATGGACTGTAAGAGTCTCTCCTTGGACGATGCCTTTATCAGCAGATCGTTCAGATATGGAATTATGTTCACCTCCTGTTTGCGGAGGAGAACCATAATTTCCGCCATCACCTTGGTGAATACCCTCGTTGCTGTGGAAAGGTCGAATGGCAGGGCCTGGAACTGAAAGTGACAGTCCAACAGAGCAAATCGGAGATAAGCCTGATGCGGCAGCCAAATCGGAATGTGGAGGTATGCATCCTTGATATCTAGGGATACCAGGAATTCCCCTCCTCCAGACCAGATATCACTGCCCTTAGAGACTCCATTTTGAACTTAAACTCCCTCAGAAAGGGGTTTAGTGATTTTAAGTTCAGAATGGGCCTGACCGAACCATCCGGTTTCGGTACCACAAAATGGTTAGAATAGTAACTTTGTTTTGCATATGAGGTGGTACTGGCACAATGACCTGTGCCTCCACCAACTTCTGGATGGCTTCTTGCAGGGCAGTCCTGTCTGCCAGCAGAGCTGGCAAGCCTGATTTGAAAAATCGGTGAGGAGGGAGACTTTGAAATTCCAGCCTGTATCCCTGGGACACAATATCTTGCACCCAGGGGTCCAGGCCGGATGACACCCAGACATGACTGAAATGCCAGAGTCTTGCTCCCACCGGCCCCACATCCGTGGCGTGTAGTCCACCGTCATGCGGAGGACTTTGGTGTACCTGAAGCAGGTTTCTGTTCCTGGGAATCTGCAACTGCAGGTTTCTTGGACTTGGGCCGATTTCCCCGAAAGACGGTGTTGGATGGCTTGGCCCTTCTGGGCTTGGTAGGCCGAAAGGGCTGTGATTTAGTAGAAGAAAAAAGGTTTCTTCAGAGCAGGTGTAGCTGAGGGAAGAAAAGGTGACTTACCAGCCGTAGCCGTGGAGATCCACCCATCTAACGCTTCCCCAAAGAGAGCCTGACCTGTGTAGGGTAGGGTCTCCACACTTCTCCTGGATTCTGTGTCGGCAGACCACTGGCACAACCACAGTCCTCGATGAGCTGATACAGACATGGAAGAAATTCCCGCAGCCATGGAACCCAGGTCTTTCATGGATTCTACCAGAAATCTTGCCGAATCCTGAATGCTACGTAAAAACAATTCAACATCACATTTTTGCATAGCATCCAAGTCCTCAAGTAACGTGCCTGACCACTTTACTATAGCTTTGGCAATCCAAGCACTGGCAATAGTGGAACGTAGTATTGCCCCAGAAGCCGTGTACATGGATTTTAGCGTATTATCAATTTTACAATCAGCCGGCTCTTTCAAGGCGGTAGATCCTGGAACAGGTAAAACCACCTTTTTTGAGAGTCTGGATACTGAGGCGTCAACCATAGGCGGGTTATCCCATTTTTTTCCTATCCTTTACTGGGAAAGGAAATGCCACCAGAGCCCTTTTAGGTATCTGGAATTTTTTATCCGGGTTTTCCCAAGCCTTTTCAAAAATAGCATTTCATTCCTTTGACGCAGGGAAGGTTAGCGAGGCTTTCTTATTTTCAGTGAAGTAAGCCTCCTCAACCTGCTCGGGTGTTGTATCCGCAATATTCAACACATCTCAGACTCTATCATCAACTGCATCCCATTAGCAAGAGATGCTGCCCCACGCAACACATCCCCATCACCGTCTGCAGTGTCAGAATCGGTATCCGTGTCATCCTGCATGATTTGCGCAGGAGCACGTTTATGTGAATATACAGCGGGGAGCTCTGAGGTACCAGAACTGGGCCAGACTGCCATAGAGTTCTGTAAAACCTGAGTTGCAGTCCCATTTTCTGCAACCCTATTTGAAATTTGAGAAATCATAGATTTGATAGAGGATAACCACTCAGGCTCCCTTGCTGGTATCTGTGCTAAACCAGTGCAATCCTGATTATATGGAATTGGATGATCCTGAGAGGACATATCCTCTGCAGCATATGACACAGAGTCCCTGGACATTGCTTAATGGAGACCACAGACACTCCACACACACAGGGGAGGACAGACAGAGTTTCACCCCCAAGAATGGCAAGAGAGACACAGAGATTGGAACCAACCCACACACAGCGCTTTTAACATAAAGGGAGACCCCTTATCAGCACTGACTGTGCACTTTAATAGGTTACACAGTTGTTTTGCAGCCTCACCCCTTCTACAACCCCATGGTACCGTGAGAGATAGCTGGAGTTGCTGTGGAAGGATTTGCTCTTCCTGGACAGAAAGTAGTGGTGAGCGGGTTCGGATCCTCGGGATCCGAACCCGCCCGAACTTTACATTTTTTTACACGGGTCCGAGCGACTCGGATCCTCCCGCCTTGCTCGGTTAACCCGAGCGCGCCCGAACGTCTTCATCCCGCTGTCGAATTCTTGCGAGATTCGGATTCTATATAAGGAGCCGCGCGTCGCCGCCATTTTCACACGTGCATTGAGATTGATAGGGAGAGGACGTGGCTGGCGTCCTCTCCGTTATATTAGAAAAGAAACTGACTCAGTGACTTAGTTATAATTGTGGGGAGGATTGGGGACGGGGAGCAGCTGTTAGGGACTCGGAGTACAGTGCAGTGAGTTCAGTTTAATCCTTTGTTTCTCTGCCTGAAAAAAACGCTCCACCATATCTGTGCTCACTGCTCAGTGTGCTGCACTGCTGCATGATATATCTGTGCTGAGTGCACAGCTCTGCTCACACTGCCTAATTGTGGGGACTGGGGAGCAGTTATAGCAGGAGTACAGTGCACAGTTTTGCTGACAGTGACCACCAGTCCAGTATACGTTTGTCTGCCTGAAAAACACTCCTGTGGTATTTTTTTTTTCTTCATACTAGTTTAGCAGTCTGCTGACAGTGTCCACCAGGTCCGTTATATACAGTATATATTATATATATATAAGAAGCAGTACGGTAGGCCACGGCTGTACCTACCTCTGTGTCGTCAGTGCACTCGTCGTCCATAAGTAATATAATACTATCCATCCATCTACATTGTATATTACCTGTGGTGTTTTTTTTTTTCTTCATACTAGTTTAGCAGTCTGCTGACAGTGTCCACCAGGTCTGTTATATACAGTATATTATATATATATATAAGCAGTACGGTAGGCCATGGCTGTACCTACCTCTGTGTCGTCAGTGCACTCGTCGTCCATAAGTAATATAATACTATACTATAGTATATCCATCCATATACATTGTATACCTGTGGTGTTTTTTTTTTCTTCATACTAGTTTAGCAGTCTGCTGACAGTGTCCACCAGGTCCGTTATACAGTATATTATATATATAAGCAGTACGGTAGGCCACGGCTGTACCTACCTCTGTGTCGTCAGTGCACTCGTCGTCCATAAGTAATATATCTCCTATATATTAGCCCAAGTCTGTGACTCTGTGCTGTAACGCTGGGCGGAGTTACAGTGGTGGGTGGAGTTATTCAAATGAGTCACAGAACTAGGCAAATCTATAGGAGACCACCAGCAGAAGCAGATGGTATGGGCATGGCACAGGCAGGGGTGCATACCTCCCAGCTTTCTTCAGACAGGAGGGACACACACACACACAAAAACACACACCACACAACGAAAAGGGGGCGTGGTCAACGAAAGGGGCGTGGCTTCACGGGAGGGCACCCATTTTCGTCAGTTAGGGGGCATGCCCAGCGCTCTGTGAGCTGCTGGCATGCCCCTAGGGGCAGATTATGAGTCTGGGGGGGCCAGGGCACTTAAGACAAGGGGCCCTATCTCATTGCTGTGCCTGCTGTGGGGTTGGGGGCGTGGCCTAATCGCGCCAGTGAAGCCACGCCCCCTTATGCAAATTACAGGAATTTTTATTTTTTTTATGGAATTTTGGCCCCTCTGCTAGAGGTAAATCCAGAGGGGGTGGTCGCTCCCCCCTACACACCTGCACAGGCAGAAGAAAGCAGGGAGACTGCTGCCTCCCTGCACCACCACAGACCTGCCTACACGTAGCAGTGTGCGCTGACTGTAGCACAATGCTGCCGCTGTTGCTGGCAGGACTGGGGAGCTTCTGAGCTGGGACAGAGCTACTCCAGCCAGGGGGCCCCATAAAACTGTGGGGCCCATGGTACGTACCCCCTGCCCCCCCTTAATCCGGCTCTGCTGCTGGAACCCCCCCTTAATCCGTACCCCCTGATGCCCCCTCTCCCTCTGTCTCCACTAAATTCACCGCTGCTCTAAGCAAAACAGAGAGTACAGGAGCTTCCCAACTGCCCCCCCCCCCCCCCAACACCACAACCACCGCGGGACACTGTGGCCCACGGGTGGGACAGCGGGACAGACCCTAAAAAATGGGACTGTCCCGCGAAAATCGGGACGGTTGGGAGGTGTGGGGGTGTGTGAGGGGGTATGCTGTACAGACAGACGGGCACCGGCTCACTGTGTGCTTGACCCCCCACATCAGCATACTCAGCAGGGTCTCTCTGGCGTGGAGGAGCGTCACTTTCTGGCACACTCCACGCTTCTTAGCTGCAGTTTTGTGGGGCACCTACCGCTGTGCAGGTTCCGTACTGCCTCTGTTATCTCCAGCCCCGGCAACCCCACCGCTAGCTGCAGTGCTGCCGCCCGCAGTGAGGTGCGCCCAGCTCCTTCACATAGTTTAGCTGGCGGGCAGCGCTGCAGAAGTCCGCGCTGCTTGCAGGCTCCGACCCCCTCCTCCCTCCAGCCACAGCGTCTCCTGGGGGCTAACCAGTCACTCCCAGTCTCCCCTTACCACAGTGCCCGGCTGCTGCTCGAGGTCTGCGGTGTGTGACTGAGGAGGGGGGGAGGGATGCGGACCGGCAGAGGAAGCAGGACTCCAGCCTGAGAGAGTCAGCCATGCCAAGTCTCCACCAGCAGCAGATCCCAACAGGTTGTAGTGGAACAGCAGCAGCCAGCAGCAGTGACTCCGGTAAGACACATCTGTCTGTCACCACTGTTATGTCCCTAATACCAATCTCTCCCGTGCCCTGTGTTCTGTCATGTCCCTGTCACCGTTATCCTGGCCCTGTCACCCTTATCCTGGCCCTGTCACCCCTATCCAGGCCCTGTCACCCCTGTGCTTGCCCTGTCAACCCTATACTGGCCCTGTCACTCCTGTCCTGGTCCTGCCGCCCCTACCATGGCCATGTCACCCCTATCCTGTCCCTGTAATTTCTGTCCTGGCCCCGTCGCCCGTGTTCTGGCCCCGACACCCCTGTCCTGACCCCGTCACCCCTGTTCTGACCCTGTCACCCATATTCTGACCCTGTCACCCCTGTCCTGGCCCCGTCACCCCTGTCCTGACCCTGTCACCCCTGTCCTGGCCCTGTTACTGCATACCCTCCAACTACCTTTTTGGCAGGTACAGTACCCGTAGCGCCTCCAGACCCCTCCCCAATGCACCACACCTCCGCACCTTCCCCTCTACCACATGCGGCACCCCACCCCTCCCCCACACGCTGTGCCTCCAGACCCCCTACACCACCCGCGGCTTCCACTCCTCCGCCCCTCCATCACCCACAGCACCTCCAGACCCCCGCAACCATCCACCCCTCCATATATGTCTCCCCCCACACCTGCCCCCCCTCCACCCGCAGCATCTGCAGACACCCTCCTCCATCCGCGGTGCCCCCCTCATCCACCCCTCCCCCACCTGCCCCTCCACCACCTGCAGCACCTCCGGACCCCCTTCCCCATCCGCCGCAACACCTGTACCTGCCCCTCCCCTACTCACGGCACCTCCGGACCCCCTACCCTACCCCCACCCCTTCCCATCACACAGCACCTCCGGAACCCTTCACTCATCCGCAACATCCCCGCACCTGCCCCTCTCCCACCCTTGGCACCCCTGCCCTTCCCCCACCGGCATTGCCTCTGGACCCCATCCCCCATCTGCAGCCCCCACTCCCCCACCCGCATCTCCCGACCCTTCCCCATCCGGGCCCGCCCGCTTCCACCCCCCCCTCTACCCGCAGCATCTACAGACACCCTCCCCCATCCACAGCCCCCCCCCCCGCACCTGCTACATTCTGTACATTGTGCCCTGCAGGTGCTGTTCACGCCGTCGCAAGGGGCTGCGCCTCCTTCACCATCGCACGCCCTTTCATTGTGCAATATTTAACCACTAACAAAGGAATGCAGGTAATACTCCATATAATCCAAATATTGAACCCCAGAAAGGCATGCAAGGGTTAAGGGGGCGTAGCCCCTTGCGACGGTGTGAAGAGCACCCGTAGGGCGCGATGAAGCACCTAGTAATACTATACTATCCATCCATCTACATTGTATACCTCTGGTGTTTTTTTTTACTCTTCATACTAGTTTAGCAGTCTGCTGACAGTGTCCACCAGGTCCGTTATACAGTATATTATATATATAAGCAGTACGGTAGGCCACGGCTGTACCCTACCTCTGTGTCGTCAGTGCACTCGTCGTCCATAAGTAATATAATACTATACTATAGTATATCCATCCATATACATTGTATACCTGTGGTGTTTTTTCTTTCTTCATACTAGTTTAGCAGTCTGCTGACAGTGTCCACCAGGTCCGTTATACAGTATATTATATATATAAGCAGTACGGTAGGCCACGGCTGTACCTACCTCTGTGTCGTCAGTGCACTCGTTGTCCATAAGTAATATAATACTATACTATCCATCCATCTACATTGTACATTACCTGTGGTGTTTTTTTTCCCCTTCATACTAGTTTAGCAGTCTGCTGACAGGGTCCACCAGGTCCGTTATATACAGTATATTATATATATAAGCAGTACGGTAGGCCACGGCTGTACCTACCTCTGTGTCGTCAGTGCACTCGTCGTCCATAAGTAATATAATACTATACTATAGTATATCCATCCATCTACATTGTATACCTGTGGTGTTTTTTTTTCTTCTTCATACTAGTTTAGCAGTTTGCTGACAGTGTCCACCAGGTCCGTTATACAGTATATTATATATATAAGCAGTACGGTAGGCCACGGCTGTACCTACCTCTGTGTCGTCAGTGCACTCGTCGTCCATAAGTAATATAATACTATACTATCCATCCATCTACATTGTATACCTGTGGTGTTTTTTTTTTCTTCATACTAGTTTAGCAGTCTGCTGACAGTGTCCACCAGGTCCGTTATACAGTATATTATATATATAAGCAGTACGGTAGGCCATAGCTGTCTGTGTCGTCAGTGCACTCGTCGTCCATAAGTAATATAATACTATACTATCCATCTATCTACATTGTATACCTGTGGTGGCTTTTAGTTGTGCGCATTAAAATATGGAGAACAAAAATGTGGAGGTTAAAAAAATAGGGAAAGATTAAGATCCACTTCCACCTCGTGCTGAAGCTGCTGCCACTAGTCATGGCCGAGACAATGAAATGCCATCAACGTCGTCTGCCAAGGCCGATGCCCAATGTTATAGTACAGAGCATGTAAAATCCAAAACACAAAAGATCAGTAAAATGACCCAAAAATCAAAATTAAAAGCGTCTGAGGAGAAGCGTAAACTTGCCAATATGCCATTTACGACACGGAGTGGCAAGGAACGGCTGAGGCCCTGGCCTATGTTCATGGCTAGTGGTTCAGCTTCACATGAGGATGGAAGCACTCATCCTCTCGCTAGAAAAAAGAAAAGACTTAAGCTGGCAAAAGCACAGCAAAGAACTGTGCATTCTTCGAAAACCCAAATCCCAAAGGAGAGTCCAATTGTGTCGGTTGCGATGCCTAACCTTCCCAACACTGGACTGTTTTTTTTTTTCTTCATACTAGTTTAGCAGTCTGCTGACAGTGTCCACCAGGTCCGTTATACAGTATATTATATATATAAGCAGTACGGTAGGCCACGGCTGTACCCTACCTCTGTGTCGTCAGTGCACTCGTCGTCCATAAGTAATATAATACTATACTATAGTATATCCATCCATATACATTGTATACCTGTGGTGTTTTTTCTTTCTTCATACTAGTTTAGCAGTCTGCTGACAGTGTCCACCAGGTCCGTTATACAGTATATTATATATATAAGCAGTACGGTAGGCCACGGCTGTACCTACCTCTGTGTCGTCAGTGCACTCGTTGTCCATAAGTAATATAATACTATACTATCCATCCATCTACATTGTATATTACCTGTGGTGTTTTTTTTCCCCTTCATACTAGTTTAGCAGTCTGCTGACAGTGTCCACCAGGTCCGTTATATACAGTATATTATATATATAAGCAGTACGGTAGGCCACGGCTGTACCTACCTCTGTGTCGTCAGTGCACTCGTCGTCCATAAGTAATATAATACTATACTATAGTATATCCATCCATCTACATTGTATACCTGTGGTGTTTTTTTTTCTTCTTCATACTAGTTTAGCAGTTTGCTGACAGTGTCCACCAGGTCCGTTATACAGTATATTATATATATAAGCAGTACGGTAGGCCACGGCTGTACCTACCTCTGTGTCGTCAGTGCACTCGTCGTCCATAAGTAATATAATACTATACTATCCATCCATCTACATTGTATACCTGTGGTGTTTTTTTTTTCTTCATACTAGTTTAGCAGTCTGCTGACAGTGTCCACCAGGTCCGTTATATACAGTATATTATATATATAAGCAGTACGGTAGGCCACGGCTGTACCTACCTCTGTGTCGTCAGTGCACTCATCGTCCATAAGTAATATAATACTATACTATCCATCCATCTACATTGTATACCTGTGGTGTTTTTTTTTTTCTTCATACTAGTTTAGCAGTCTGCTGACAGTGTCCACCAGGTCCGTTATACAGTATATTATATATATAAGCAGTACGGTAGGCCATAGCTGTCTGTGTCGTCAGTGCACTCGTCGTCCATAAGTAATATAATACTATACTATCCATCTATCTACATTGTATACCTGTGGTGGCTTTTAGTTGTGCGCATTAAAATATGGAGAACAAAAATGTGGAGGTTAAAAAAATAGGGAAAGATTAAGATCCACTTCCACCTCGTGCTGAAGCTGCTGCCACTAGTCATGGCCGAGACAATGAAATGCCATCAACGTCGTCTGCCAAGGCCGATGCCCAATGTTATAGTACAGAGCATGTAAAATCCAAAACACAAAAGATCAGTAAAATGACCCAAAAATCAAAATTAAAAGCGTCTGAGGAGAAGCGTAAACTTGCCAATATGCCATTTACGACACGGAGTGGCAAGGAACGGCTGAGGCCCTGGCCTATGTTCATGGCTAGTGGTTCAGCTTCACATGAGGATGGAAGCACTCATCCTCTCGCTAGAAAAAAGAAAAGACTTAAGCTGGCAAAAGCACAGCAAAGAACTGTGCATTCTTCGAAAACCCAAATCCCAAAGGAGAGTCCAATTGTGTCGGTTGCGATGCCTAACCTTCCCAACACTGGACGGGAAGAGCTTGCGCCTTCCACCATTTGCACGCCCCCTGCAAGTGTTGAAAGGAGCACCCGCAGTCCAGTTCCTGATAGTGAAGTTGAAGATGTCAGTGTTGAAGTACACCAGGATGAGGATATGGGTGTTGCTGGCGCTGGGGAGGAAATTGACAAGGAGGATTCTGATGGTGAGGTGGTTTGTTTCAGGCAGGCACCCCGGGAGACACCTGTTGTCCGTGGGAGGAATATGGCTATTGACATGCCTGGTCAAAATACCAAAAAAATCAGCTCTTCAGTGTGGAATTATTTCAACAGAAATGCGGACAACTGGTGTCAAGCCGTGTGTTGCCTTTGTCAAGCTGTAATATGTAGGGGTAAGGACGTTAGCCACCTCGGAACATCCTCCCTTATACGTCACCTGCAGCGCATTCATAATAAGTCAGTGACAAGTTCAAAAACTTTGGGCGACAGCGGAAGCAGTCCACTGACCAGTAAATCCCTTCCTCTTGTAACCAAGCTTGCGCAAACCACACCACCAACTCCCTCAGTGTCATTTTCCTCCTTACCCAGGAAAGCCAATAGTCCTGCAGGCCATGTCACTGCAGTGCCACTCCTAGATGGGCCAGGTGTTTGTGTCGGCCACTAGGGTCGCTTAGCTTACTCACACAGCTACCTCATTGCGCCTCTTTTTTTCTTTGCGTCATGTGCTGTTTGGGGAGTATTTTTTGGAAGGGCCATCCTGCGTGACCCTGCAGTGCCACTCCTAGATGGGCCAGGTGTTTGTGTCGGCCACTAGGGTCGCTTAGCTTACTCACACAGCTCCCTCTTTGCGCCTCTTTTTTTCTTTGCGTCATGTGCTGTTTGGGGAGTATTTTTTGGAAGGGCCATCCTGCGTGACACTGCAGTGCCACTCCTAGATGGGCCAGGTGTTTGTGTCGGCCACTAGGGTCGCTTAGCTTACTCACACAGCTCCCTCATTGCGCCTCTTTTTTTCTTTGCGTCATGTGCTGTTTGGGGAGTATTTTTTGGAAGGGCCATCCTGCGTGACACTGCAGTGCCACTCCTAGATGGGCCAGGTGTTTGTGTCGGCCACTAGGGTCGCTTAGCTTACTCACACAGCTACCTCATTGCGCCTCTTTTTTTCTTTGCGTCATGTGCTGTTTGGGGAGTATTTTTTGGAAGGGCCATCCTGCGTGACACTGCAGTGCCACTCCTAGATGGGCCAGGTGTTTGTGTCGGCCACTAGGGTCGCTTAGCTTACTCACACAGCTACCTCATTGCGCCTCTTTTTTTCTTTGCGTCATGTGCTGTTTTTGGAGTATTTTTTGGAAAGGCCATCCTGCGTGACACTGCAGTGCCACTCCTAGATGGGCCAGGTGTTTGTGTCGGCCACTTGTGTCGCTTAGCTTAGCTATCTAGCGACCTCGGTGCAAATTTTAGGACTAAAAATAATATTGTGAGGTGTGAGGTGTTCAGAATAGACTAGAAATGAGTGGAAATTATGGTTATTGAGGTTAATAATACTATGGGATCAAAATGACCCCCATATTCTATGATTTAAGCTTTTTTTTAGGGTTATTTTAAAAAATCACCCGAATCCAAAACACAACCGAATCCAAAAAAAAAAATTTGGCGAGGTTTTTCCAAAACGCGTTCGAACCCAAAACACGGCCGCGGAACCGAACCCAAAACCAAAACCTAAAACCCGAAAAATTTCTGGTGCACATCACTACTTTCTATGCGTATTTCTTTCTGTTGTCTAACTAGTTGATTAACACAATCTAACTAATTATGTGTAATTAAGCAATTAAGACATCAAACAGAACAAGTTAGTTAGTCTGATGGCTTAACTGTTCTGTGCACAAATGTTTGACTACCAATAACACATTAGATAGATAGGGGGTAATTCTGAGTTGATCGCAGCAGGAATTTTGTTAGCAGTTGGGCAAAACCATGTGCACTGCAGGGGAGGCAGATGTAACATGTGCAGAGAGAGTTAGATTTGGGTGTGGTGTGTTCAATCTGCAATCTAAATTGCAGTGTAAAAATAAAGCAGCCAGTATTTACCCTGCACAGAAACAAAATAAACCACCAAATCTAATAGGCCCTACACACTGGGCGACAATCCTCAAAGATATGAATGATCTTGTTTATTATTGAA
Organism: Pseudophryne corroboree; assembly: GCF_028390025.1. Lineage (NCBI taxonomy): Eukaryota > Metazoa > Chordata > Amphibia > Anura > Myobatrachidae > Pseudophryne > Pseudophryne corroboree. The sequence continues at coordinate 448,752,330 of NC_086451.1, forward strand.
CAAGATACCGTTCATATCTTTGAGTGTGGAGTCACCAGCGATGAACGATGTGCCGCCCCGCGCTCGTTCATCGCTGGCGCCCCGTTGGCTGTGCATGCACGCCAATATGGATGATCTCGTCCATATTTGCCTCACTTCTATGGAGCCGTGTGACGTGGAGTGTGAAGTAACTTCACTCTCCCCGTCACTGCCCCCCCCCCCCGCCGCCGCCGGGTCGCCCGTCGTCCGTATCCGCAGTCCGCAGTCGGGCAGCTCGACGGCGGATCTTTAAATGTGTAGGGCCTTTAACTCTCTCTGCACATGTTATATCTGCCTCCCCTGTAGTGCACATGGTTTTGCCCAACTGCTAACAAAGTTCCTGCTGCGATCAACTCAGAATTACCCCCATAGATAGATAGATAGGTAGATAGATAGATAGATAGATAGATAGATAGATAGATAGATAGATAGATAGAAAAAAACAATCACATTTTTTTAAACAATTTGCTGAAAACAGAAAATAATAATTAGCATTAACACATAATTTGTAATACAAAGTAAACAAAAAATTAAATTAAAATTAGCTAATATATTAAAGGCAGGCTGCCACTCCTGCAACATGATGCTGCATTAGCTGCAGCTCTTGTCGAATTGCAGCTTTTCTTTTTCATCCACTAGGGGTCACTGGAGTACTCTTGGGATATGGACGGCGTAGCAGAACAAAGGCACTGAATATTTAAATTTAGAACTCTCCACCCCTCCATATCCCAGAGTACCTCAGTGTACGAACCCAGTGTTTTTTCTGTGCTCAAAGCACTAACATCGGCTTGTGGGATTCCCACACTTGTTGGAAGATTTTATTAATTTTTCATTTTTATTTTTAATTTTTTTTTTAATAGCACATCCCTTCCCAGTTTCAAGAAAGACATGGGTCCGGGATAGTGCCGCTGCACGGGCAGCGCATGGCGTGTCGGTCCTCACAAAGAGCACCCTCACAGCCACAGGCAGCCCACTGCTCCTGCAAAGAGCAGCCAGGACTAGAGAGCTGGACGGAGCTTACACAGAAAAGCCCCGTCGCAGCCATAGATCACTGGAAAGCTGACTGGAAAGCTGGACGGAGCTTACACATAGAAGCCCCGTCGCAGCCAGGACTACAGAGCTGGACGGAGCTTACACAGAAGAAGCCCCGTCACAGCCATGAGTTACATCACTGAAGTTGGACGGAGCTTACACATAAGAAGCCCCGTCGCAGCCATGATCAGGAGCAAGCAAGGTAGGCTGGGGAACGGGGCGGTCAGCGCAGGCTGCCGCCCCACTATGTTGGGGTTAATATGCTGTTTCGCCGCTCATACGCCCGCCAAGCCCCAGCCGCTACGTCTGCAAGCCGCCCGTCCCAGCGCTCCGTTCGGCCGCCCAGCTCCGTCCGGCCGCCCAGCAGGGGGGAAGCCATACGGCCGCAGACGCTCCCTCAGTCTAAGTATGACCGCCGCTCCGTCCGGCCGCCCAGCACCATCCACCCACAAGTGCCAGTGCAGGCTTCCCGCAGAGAGTTCGGCCGCCCAGCTCCGTCCGGCCGCCCAGCGCCATACGGCCGCAGACGCTCCCTCAGTCTCAGTACAGAGACGGTGACAAGTGCCAGTGCAGGCTTCCCGCAGACACACAGCGTTACAGGGGGGAAGAGGCACGGTGGAAGCTGGCGGATCAAATATATAAACAGCAGCACAGTGTATATATATATATATGTCACAGGTATTTATAATGTATTGTTACCTGTCCTGGCAGTAATAGGCTATTGAGTCTATATTACTGTCTGTGATTTTCACGGTATAATAGGCTATTGAGCCTATATTAAAGGCTGTTATTAACACTGTATAATAGGTTATTCAGCCTATATATTAATGTCGGTGATTATCACTGTATAATAGGCTATGGAGCCTATATTAAGGTCTGTGGTTATCACTGTATAATAGGCTATTGAGCCTATATTAATGCTGTATAAATATATTAATGTCTGTAATTATCATAGGCTATGAGCTTATATATATTTATTCATAGAGCATGTGTTGTACCCGGCCTGTGATTATACTGTATAATAGGCTATATTAACACGGAAACATTTGTAATTTGTTCTGTGATTATCAGGGTCAGCATGGCAAAGGGGCCATTTTAACCATGCTTCCTGTTGTTTTCCAGTGTGTAATTCTGGAACATTCCTGCCCTACATCTCTAAGCCACCAGAGGCGCAGGGGTGTTAGTGGGAATTTGGTTCGGGTTTCACATGCCCATGTGAACTGCTTTTCACATAAAGAATACTCTGGTTTCTCTTCAGATCGAATAAATCTTTCGCCTTTTACTAAAGATTTCCGTAGAGAGAAACAACCATGAGTTTCATATACAATAAAATATATATATGACATAAGTCGTGCAAGTGTCTGTCCGTTGCCTATTGTGGTGTCTGTCTGCATAGCGAGTAAGGCTCTGGCGCAGACTAAAAATAATTTTAAAAATCCTATAAGCATGGGCAATTCAAATTAAAAGAGCGGTAACATCGGAGTCTCGGAAGTACTCCGCCAGCTCTAACAAAAGACAGTCTTTCCAAAGGGCCAATTTCCCTTTGGGTACCAGGGTGTTTATTTAACTGGTCTTATAATTTAATGCACGATTCTATGTCAAATCTCACACCGATAACTACGAGTGAGAAGGGTACATTAGACCAGCACTCAGATAGTGCGGGGTTTTTGACAACATACATTGCTAAATCCCAGTGAGTCAATGTCTCCATTTTTACAGAGACTGAGTAGACTTTGACCACTATTTAATCGTTTCCAAAATGACGCGATCCGCCATTGGTAAATGCGTCTGTGTCAAACATTATAAAGACCCAAGATACATTTGGGTCACTAGACTCTATGTATGGAAACAATGAGATCACTGTTAAAAGAAGCTGCAGAGTATATCTGTAAAGCTTCTGCTAACGCCGGTTACTTCGATTCTCACTTTTCATCGTCGCTCGTTTCAGCACGACAAGGCCAGAAGTTGTTTGGTCCTAAATTTGATATTCAGCCATTACCGCATCCAGTATCAAAACGGAAATACTTGTGCCGGCGTTTAATCCCTTTAGACTTCAGTTTTTTCAAGGCGGTGGTACAAAACAGTCACGCCTTGTAACGACAGGACGCTACAGTCAGCAAGCCAGTGGCTTGATGACCTCTTTTCCAATTGTGGAAGCGCGTCTTTACATGTTACATTTGCGGGGTTTCCAGACTTCAACTCATGGATGTCTCAGCTATTTACAGATTAAAGGACAAGACTGCCTCTGTCGAACGGTTTGGCAGGTTGCCATTTAGTCTCTGCTGGTTTTCAGCTGTCTTTATAACCAGGCAGTAGTACACCAACAGAGTCAGGGTTACTTATTCCCCTCTGTTTGGGGTAACAAAACCAGACAGCTCCGTCGCAATCTCAATCAGCAAGTCACTTACTGCAGTTTGAAAATGGATTTTCTGCGGTTAGTATTTGCATATTGGAGCCACAAAATGGCATAATTGCACTTGATCTTCACAATGCGTATTTACCCATTCCGGTTTGGTCATCACAGGTTCTAGCGTTTGCAAAACGCCACAACCATTAACCATTTCAGGTCTACCGTTTGGCTTCTTGTCAACGCCTCGGGTATTTACCAAAGTGATGTTGGTGATGATAGCTCATCTCAGAGTCCTGACAGTGACAATCGTTCCATACTTAGACGATCTGCTCATAAGAACTCTGTCTCAACAGAGTTCCTCTAACTTGCGCTACTAATGTATACTGCGGTGGCAGATCAAGTTCAAAAACAATCGCATCTAATTCCGTCTGAACGACGTCAATTCCTAGGTAAGATTATGAATACGGTAAATCAAAGACATTTACCTACTACACCAGCAAGAACAAATGTACATCTAGTAATTAGTGCAAAACACGCACACTAGCGGTACATTGGTGTATTCGCCTGTTACGAATAATGATGTGTTTCAAAGCGCTTTTGTTCGCCGGCCTTCACTCGCGTTTCCCACAGAGGGGCGAGGGTGTATATACTCTGGACGAGAGTCTCAGAGGTTCAGGAGTTGTAGTTAAAAAAGATCAGCGACAGAGGTTCTAAAACGGATCACGACAGATTGCTGTCGATAAATGTCCTGGAACTCCGTGCAATTTACAATGCACTACATGCTTCGCTTTCAGTCTGACCAAGGGCAGTCAGACAACGCAACGGGAGTTGCATACACAACAACCAGGGAGAACCAAGAAGCCGCATGGCAATGCGGCAGGTAACTCGAATCCTCAATTGCCCAGAACACCATTATGTGATGATGTCAACGGGGTTCATTCCGTGAGTGGACATCTGTTAGACAGATGATCTCACCTGTCAGGATTTATATCCTGAAAACTGGACATTAAATCCAGAGGTGTTTCATATGTGAGTCCACAGAAGGGGGTTACCCTCAGGTATACATGATGGCATCTCGCCACAATTACAAAAGCTCAGTATGTGTACAAAACGACAGATCACAAGGGCAGTGGCGGTGGAGTCTCTCACATTCGTGTGGTCATTCAGCATCGTGTATCTGGCTCCACCATTTTCCGCTGCTCTCTCCGTTGCCAAAACGGATCATAAGACAGTTCGTCACAGTCATACTAGTGATATCTCATGGGTTTCGGAGAGCTTGCTTCTCGAATCTCCAAGGAATACTTGCACACGATCTTGGCCCGCTCATAATACGTCCAACCTGTTACAACAGGGAACGTTCTTTTACCCATAGTTACCTATGTACCTATTACCTATGTACCGCAGCTGCGGTTGACGGGGTGGGGGTTCAGACCGCCCTCTTAAGAAAAGAAATAGGGCATTACAGTATCGGTTATACCAACCATGTTACGAGCTAGTAAGCCGCTTAAGGCAGCTCATTATTACAAAATTTGGTGTGCTTATATAGGTGGTAAAGCTCGGAAGTTTCCGACATCATCCTTCAAGTTACCCGTATTCTGTTAAACGGGGTGGGATGGAGAACTGCGTTTATCTGCACTGAGGGTGCAGGTATCTGTGTGGTCAACTTATTTTCAAAGACGTTTGACTCTATTGCGTCTGTACACACCTTTCTACAAGGTGTCATCAAAGTGCAGCCTCCATTTATCCCACCTACAGCGCCAGGTGACTTGAGATTGGGTTCAGATTTCTTACAGTTTTCATATTTTGAACCCTTACAACAAATGGGGATTAAGTTTCTCACTTGGGAAAACATTTTTCTTCTAGCCTTAGCTTCGGCAAGGGTTTTGTTTTCATATTTGGGTGCCTTGTATTCCAAGCCACCGTATTTGAGTTTTCTCATGACAAAGCATATCTTCGGACGAATTCCGCTTTCTTATTCTTCACATCAATATACCAATAGTGGTTCCTGTGTTGACAGCACATTCTAGAATTCTGAATGTGGTACACGCATTACGCGTTTATATATGTCCCGAACGTCTACAGTACGTGATACGGATACGTTGTTTGTTCTCTATGATGCTGCCAACTGGGGTTAGCCAGTTTCTCAGCAGACATTATCCAGTTGGATAATAAGGACTACAAGTCAGGCTTACTTTAAGGCTAAGTTACAATCGCCTACGTCAGTAATAGCTCATCCCACAGGTTCTGTGGGAATGTCAGACCCAGCGGGTCGTGGAGCGTCTACGACGCGGCTACATAGCCTTCAGTGCACCACGTTTGTGCACGTTTACACGTTATGAATGGTTGCGGCATCAGCATCTAGCTTTGGCTGCCTACTGTTACAAGTGTCAAACAGCTCTCCCGCCCACGAGGGACGCTTTGGTACGTCCCAAGAGTACTCCAGTGACCCCTAGTGGATGAAAAAGAAAATAGGATTTTGGTACTTACCAGGTAAATCCTTTTCTTTGAATCCATAGGGGGCACTGGACGCCCACCCAGAGCAGTTTTACCTGGGTTGTTTTAAGCTCAGAGGAGCTTAGGGTAACACGTTTTACCTGGTTTGTATTAAGCTCAAAGGAGCTTATGGTAACACATTTTCACCGATTGGTTCAAACTATAAAGGTCTATCGGTTATGCTGTCAACGGTTTAGTTGACATTAACGTTATGGGTCAACTTTGTTGTTGTCCGTTATGTTATAGGAATTCTCCATTGTCAACCTCTCTATAGTAGTTCGCTCAGTAAAAACACTGGGTTCGTACACTGAGGTACTCTGGGATATGGAGGGGTGGAGAGTTCTAAATTTAAATATTCAGTGCCTTTGTTCTGCTACGCCGTCCATATCCCAAGAGTACTCCAGTGACCCCTATGGATTCAAAGAAAAGGATTTACCTGGTAAGTACCAAAATCCTATTTTCTGTCTTCTGCAGCATCTATAGATGGGGGATAAATAAAAATGCATTTTAAAATCTTTACCAATATACATACTGTGTTGGCCATTTAGCAAATGATATTTGTGGTGATGCTTCCCAAAATATATTTTTTGGGATCAAGCCACAAACATGAAACATTACTTTCATTTTAGAAGGAGAAAATAATCGGATTTTAATCCTTTTCTCCTAGTCTGTAGAGGATGCTGGGGTCCACTTCAGTACCATGGGGTATAGACTGTTCCGCAGGAGCCATGGGCACTTTATGACTTTTCAAAGGGTGTGAACTGGCTCCTCCCTCTATGCCCCTCCTCCAGACCTCAGTTATAGGAACTGTGCCCAGGGAGACGGACATTTCGAGGAAAGGATTTACTTTTATACTAATGGTGAGATTCATACCAGCTCACACCTCAAACATGCCGCACAACATGGCATTCAACATAACACACGCCAACAGGCATGAACCATTTGCAGCAACATGCTGAAAACAATTGTAACACAACTTGTGTAACTATAAATAAACAAACTGCAGGTAAAGTACGCACTGGGTCGGGTACCCAGCATCCTCTACGGACTAGGAGAAAAGGATTTACTGGTAGGTATTAAAAATAAGAATTTACTCACCGGTAATTCTATTTCTCGTAGTCCGTAGTGGATGCTGGGGACTCCGTAAGGACCATGGGAATAGACGGGCTCCGCAGGAGACTGGGCACTCTAAAGAAAGATTAGGTACTATCTGGTGTGCACTGGCTCCTCCCTCTATGCCCCTCCTCCAGACCTCAGTTAAGGAAACTGTGCCCGGAAGAGCTGACATTACAAGGAAAGGATTTGGGAATCCAGGGTAAGACTCATACCAGCCACACCAATCACACCGTACAACTTGTGATCAACTTATCCAGTTAACAGTGTGAACAACAACTAGGCATCACTCAAAAGTATGCCACATAACAATAACCCTTTATAAAGCAATAACTATATACAAGTATTGCAGAAAGTCCGCACTTGGGACGGGCGTCCAGCATCCACTACGGACTACGAGAAATAGAATTACCGGTGAGTAAATTCTTATTTTCTCTAACATCCTAGTGGATGCTGGGGACTCCGTAAGGACCATGGGGATTATACCAAAGCTCCCAAACGGGCAGGAGAGTGCGGATGACTCTGCAGCACCGAGTGAGCAACTCAAGGTCCTCCTTAGCCAGGGTATCGAACTTGTAGAACTTTGCAAAAGTGTTTGACCCTGACCAAGTAGCTGCTCGGCAAAGCTGTAATGCCGAGACCCCTCGGGCAGCCACCCAAGAAGAGCCCACTTTCCTTGTGGAAAGGGCCTTTACTGATTTTGGCTGAGGCAATCCTGCCGCAGAATGAACCTGCTGAATCGTGTTACAGATCCAGCGAGAAATAGTTTGTTTTGAAGCAGGAGCGCCCAGCTTGTTGGGTGCATACAGTATAAACAGCGAGTCAGTTTTCCTGACTCCAGCCGTTCTACTCACATAGATCTTCAAAACCCGGACTACGTCCAGCAACTTGGAGTCCTCGAGTCACGAGTAGCCGCAGGCACCACAATAGGTTGGTTTATGTGGAAAGAACCACCACCTTAGGCAGAAATTGAGTCCGCAACTCTGCCCTGTCCATATGGAAAATCAGATAGGGACTTTTACATGACAAAGCCGCCAATTCTGACACACGCCTAGCCGAAGCTAAGGCCAACAGCATGACCACTTTCCAAGTGAGATATTTCAGCTCCACTGTTTTAAGTGGTTCGAACCAGTGAGATTTTAGGAAATTCAACACCACGTTGAGATCCCAAGGTGCCACTGGTGGCACAAAAGGAGGCTGAATATGCAGCACTCCCTTAACAAACGTCTGAACCTGCCGTAAAGACGCCAGTTCTTTTTGAAAGAAAATGGATAGGGCCAAAATTTGGACCTTTATGGACCCCAATTTTAGGCCCATAGTCACACCTGACTGTAAAAGTGTAGGAATCTTCCCAGCTGGAATTCCTCTGTAGGGGCCTTACTGGCCTCACACCAAGCAACATATTTTCGCCATATACGGTGATAATGTTTCGCTGTCACGTCCTTCCTAGCCGTTATCAGCGTAGGAATGGCCTCATCCGGAATGCCTTTTTCTGCTAGGATCCGGCGCTCAACCGCCATGCCGTCAAACGCAGCCGCGGTAAGTCTTGGAACAGACAGGACCCCTGTTGCAACAAGTCCTGTCTTAGAGGCAGAGGCCATGGGTCCTCTGTGAGCATCTCTTGCAGATCTGGATACCAATCCTTCTTGGCCAATCCGGAACAAAGAGTATTGTTCCCACTCCACTTTTCATTATAATTCTCAGCACCTTGGGTATGAGAGGAAGAGGAGGAAATACACTTCCCGTTGGAGGTCGTGCCTGCTGAGGAAGTCTGCTTCCCAGTTGTCCACTCCCGGAATGAACACTCCTGACAGTGCGCGTACGTGATTCTCCGCCCAGTGAAGAATTCTGGTGGCTTCTACCATTGCCACCCTGCTCCTTGTGCCGCCTTGGCGGTTTACATGAGTCACTGCGGTGATATTGTCTGACTGAATCAGAACCGGTTGGTAGCGAAGCAGGGACTCCGCTTGACGTAGGGCGTTGTATATGGCCCTTAGATCCAGGATATTGATGTGAAGTCAAGTCTCCCGACTTGACCACAGCCCTTGGAAATATCTTCCCTGTGTGACTGCCCCCCCACCCTCGGAGGCTTGCATCCGTGGTCACCAAGACCCAGTTCTGAATGCCGAATCTGCGACCTTCGAGAAGGTGAGCACTCTTCAGCCACCACAGGAGAGACACCCTGGCCCTGGGGGATAGGGTGATTAACCGATGCATCTGATGATGTGATCCGGACCACTTGTCCAGTAAGTCCCACTGGAAGGTCCTCGCATGGAACCTGCCGAAGGGAATGGCCTCTTATGATGCCACCATCCTTCCCAGGACTCGAGTGCAGTGATGCACTGACACCTGTTTTGGTTTTAATAGATTCCTGACCAGTGTCACGAGCTCCTAAGCTCTCTCTATCGGGAGATAAACCCTTTTCTGGTCTGTGTCTAGGATCATGCCTAGGAGAGGCAGATGAGCTGTAGGAACCAACTGCGATTTTGGAATATATATATAATCCAGCTGTGTTGCAGTCAGACTTCCAGAGAAAGTGATACACTGTTCAGCAACTGCTCTCTTGATCTCGTTTTTATGAGGAGATCATCCAAATACGTGATAATAGTGACACCTTGCTTCCGCAGGAGCACCAACATTTCCGCCATTACCTTGGTGAATATTCGCCAGGCCGTGGAGAGACCAAACGGCAACGTCTGAAATTGGTAATGACAATCCCGTACCGCAATTCTGAGGTACGCCTGATGAGGTGGATAAATCGGGACCTGAAGGTATGTATCCTATATGTCCCGAGTCACCCTTCAAGCTTACAACGACCGCTCTTAGCGATTCCATGTTGAACTTGCACCTTTTCAGGTATATGTTCAGGGATTTTAAATTCAATATAGGTCTGACCGAACCATCTGGTTTCTGGCCTACCACATGGTCAAATAATAACCCCCTCCTTGTTGAAGGAGGTGAACCTTGACCACCACCTGTTGAAGATACAATTTGTGAATTGCAGTTAACACTGTTTCCCTCTCGTGGGGGGAAGCCGGCAGGGTCATCGGTGAGTGGGCATTTCTCAAAGTCCAGCTTGTATCCCTGAGACACAATATCTATTGCCCAGGGATCTAACAGGGAGCGAACCCACTTGTGGCTGAACTTCCGAAGGCGTGCCCCCTCCGGGCCTAGCTCCGCCTGTGCAGCCCCAGCGACATGCGGTGGATTTTTGTAGAGGCCAAGGAGGACTTCTGTTTTCTCTGCCCCCGGCTCTGACAAGAAAGGACGCATCTCGGACTTTCTTGTTTCTTTATTCGAAAAGCTGCATTTAATAATGTCGTTCTTTCCTAGGCCGTGCAGGGATATAAGGCAAAATATCAGAATTCCCAGATATAGCCGTGGAGACCAAACCCTTCTCCACACAATCCTCAGCCTTCCATATGCCTCTTAAGGCAGCATCATATGTCCATTGCATATTGTACAGGACACGTCAAGCAGAGATCGACATAGCTGTGACACTAGGACCCAGTATACTCATGTCTCTATGGCATGTTTTATATATACATATCTCTCAAGACAGCATCTTAAATATATACATATATATATATATATATATATCCCCATACATATATCCATATATATCTATATACATACTAGGGTCTCTAACTCTGCTGATAAGGTACCTGTCCACGCTGCCACAGCGCTATAAACCCATGCCGACCCAATCGCCGGTCTGAGTAGTGTACCAGAATGTGCACGCTATCTGCAGGATCCCTGAGAATAGCTGTAACATCAGGGCTGCCTTTTGTGAAACCCTAGGGGAATATTCCCATCATATCCTGGCCCTAGTGGGGAAAGGATACTCCCTGAAAATTCCTTGTGGGAAACTGCAGTCTCTTGTCTTGAGATTCCTTCTCTTTTTCCTCATGAGAGGATGGAAAATTACCTCAGCTTTCTTCCCCTTACATCTGTGCACCCTTGTGTCAAGGACAGATGAGTCATCAGTGACATGCAAATTATCTTATTACAATAAACATATATTGACTACTTTAGTGCCAATCTGGCTGTAACTTTGCATTATCATAGTCGACACTGGAGGCAGACTCCGTGTCGACATCTGTGTCAATTAACTAGGATAGTGGACGCTTATGAGACCCAGACGGCCTCTGAGCTGTGGGATCAGGCACTGGGTGAGACCCTGACTGTCCCAAGGCTTCAGCTTTATCAAACCTTTTATCATACTTGCCTACTCTCCCGGAATGGCCGGGAGGCTCCCGAAAATCGGGTGATCCTCCCGGCCCCACGGAAGAGCAGGCAAGTCTCCCGGCCGAGCAGCAGTCACCCTGCCCGTCCGCCCACTTACTGTGTAAAGTGGGCGGTCCGGGCAGTTGATGACGTGATTCTTGCTGAACCGCGTCATCATAGCCACGCCCCCTGCAGTGTAATGCCAGGGATCGCGGCATTACAGAGCGGGGGCGTGGTTTAAAGGGTGTGACATAGTAACTCCGCCCCCACCCCGCCCCTGCTCCGCCCCCAGCCCGCCTCCTCCCCACGTCACAGCCTGCCCCTGCCTCCTTGCTGAGCCGACCTGGCTGCTCTCTCCCGCAGAGAGCAGCCAGTATATCGGCAAGTATGCCTTTTATGCAAGAAGTTTACATTATTATTTAACACCTTCCACATATCCATCCAGTCAGGTGTCGGAGCCGTCGGCGGCGACACCTCATCCGTATGCACTTGCTCCGCCTCCACTTACCCTTCCTCATCAAACATGTCGACACTGACGTACCGACACACCACACACACGCACCCACACACAAACACACACACGGAATGCTCTGACTGAGGACAGGACCCCACAAAGGCTTTTGGGGAGACAGAGAGAGCGTATGCCAGCACACACCACAGCGCTATATACCCCAGGGATAACACTATCAGATGTGTTCACCTAGTAGCTGCTGATATAAACACAATAATGTGCCTTTTTGCGCCTAAATTTATGTGCCCCCCCCCCCCCCCCCTCTCTTTTGCCCTTGCTGTATCTGGATACTGCAGGGGAGAGCCTGGGGAGCTGCTTCCAGCGGAGCTGTGAAGATAAAATGGCGCTGGTTAGTGCTGAGGAAGAAGCTCCGCCCCCTCAGCGGCGGGGTTCTGTCCCGCTATTCTGTGTGAAAAAATGGCGGGGTTTTACACATATACAGTCTGGGACTGTATTTATGTGTATTTTTTGCCCAAAGGTATTAATATTGCTGGCCAGGGCGCCCCCCCAGCGCCCTGCACCCTACAGTGACCAGATTGTGTGGTGTGCAGAGGGAGCAATAGCGCACAGCTGCGGTGCTGTGCTATGTGAAGACAGGAGTCTTCATGCCGACGATTTCGACGTCTTTCTTCTCCAGGTATTCAGTACTTCTGGCTCTGCGAGGGGGACGGCGGCGCGGCTCCGGGAACGGACGATCGAGGTTGGTACCTGTGTTCGATCCCCCAGTCCCTCGTAGCAGTGAGTCTGTTGCCAGCAGAGGCTCACTGAAAATAAAAAACCTAACAAATACTTTCTTTTCTAGCAGGCTCAGGAGAGCCTCCTAGGAGCACCCAGCTCTGGCCGGGCACAGATTCTAACTGAGGTCTGGAGGAGGGGCATAGAGGGAGGAGCCAGTGCACACCAGATGGTACCTAATCTTTCTTTAGAGTGCCCAGTCTCCTGCGGAGCCCGTCTATTCCCATGGTCCTTACGGAGTCCCCAGGTCCACTAGGACGTTAGAGAAATACTATTTTCTCATTGTCTTAGAGGATGCTGGGGTCCACTTCAGTACCATGGGGTTATACCAAAGCTCCAGTACGGGCAGGAGAGCAGCACCGATTGACCAAACTTGAGGTCTTCATCGGCCAAGGTGTCAAACTTGTAAAATTTTACAAACGTGTTTGACCCTGACCAAGTAGCTGCTCGGCAAAGATGTAATGCTGAGACCCCCCGGGCAGCCACCCAGGATGAGCCCACCTTTCTAGTAGAATGGGCATTTACTGACTTCGGTATCGGCAATCCTGCCGTGGAATGAGCGTGCTGAATCGTCCCTCTGATCCAGCGTGCAATGGGCTGCTTAGAAGCAGGACACCCAATCTTGTTGGGAGCATACAGGACAAACAGAGCCTCTGTTTTCCTTATTCAAGCTGTTCTTGCAACATAAATTTTCAAAGCTCTAACCACATCATGAGACTTTGACTCAGTAAAGGTGTTAGTAGCCACTGGCACCACAATGGGTTGGTTTTCTATGAAAAGAGGAAACCACCTTTGGAAGAATCTGTTGGCGAGTTCTCAACTCCGCTCTATCTTCATGGAAGATCAGGTGAGGGCTCTTGTGAGACAAGGCCCCCAACTCGGACACCCGCCTTGCGGATGCCAAGGCCAAAAGCATCACCACCTATCAAGTGAGAAACTTCAACTCTATTTCCTGCAGAGATTCAAACCAACTCGATTGAAGGAACTGCAACACCACATTTAGGTCCCATGGTGCCACAGGAGGCACAAAAACCTCCATTTGTGCCTCCTGTGGCACCATGGGACCTAAATGTGGTGTTGCAGTTCCTTCAATCGAGTTGGTTTGAACCTCTGCAGGAAATAGAGTTGAAGTTTCTCACTTGGAAAGTGGTGATGCTTTTGGCCTTGGCATCCGCAAGGCCGGTGTCCGAGTTGGGGGCCTTGTCTCACAAGAGCCCTCACCTGATCTTCCATAAAGATAGGGCGGAGTTGAGAACTTGCCAACAGTGGTGATGCAGAACCCCTTTCAAGAACGTCTGAACTTCTGGAAGGGAGGCCAATTGTTTTTGAAAGAAAACAGATAAGGCCGAAATCTGGACCTTGATTGAACCCAATCTTAGGCCTGCATCCACACCAGCCTGCAGAAAATGGAGAAAATGTCCTAACTCAAACTCTTCCATAGAAGCCTTCTTGGATTCACACCAAGACACATATTTTCTCCAAATACAGTGTTAATGTTTAGACATAACTCCTTTCCTGGCCTGAATCAGAGTGGGAACGACATACCCTTTCGGGCTAGGATCCGGTGCTCAACAGCCATGCCGTCAAACGTAGCCATGGCGAGTCTTGATACACGTACGGCCCCTACTGCAGCAGGTCCTCGCGAGGAGGAAGAGGCCGAGGATCTTCTATGAGCAACTCCTGAAGATCTGGATACCAAGCCCTCCTTGGCCAGTCTGAGGCAAGGAGGATTGCTCGAACCCTTGTTCTTCTTATGATTTTGAGAACTTTTGGTATTAGTGGAAATGGAAGGAAGACATATACCGACCAAAACACCCACTGGGTCACCAGTGCATCCACTGCTATTGCTTGAGGGTCTCTCGACCTGGAACAATATCTCTGAAGCTTCTTGTTGAGACGAGATGCCATCATGTCTACTTGAGGAACTCCCCAAAGACTTGTCACCTCTGCGAAGACTTCTTGGTGGAGGCCCCACTCTCCTGGATGGAGATCGTGTCTGCTGAGGAAGTTTGCTTCCCAGTTGTCGACTCCCGGAATAAAAATTGCTGACAGAGCTCTTGCATGTCTTTCTGCCCAGAGGAGGATCTTTGTCACCTCTGCCATCGCCGGTCTGCTTTTCGTTTCGCCTTGACGGTTTATGTACGTGTTACATAGTCCGACTGGATCTGCACGGGTTGAACTTGAATAAGATGTACCGCTTGTAGAAGGCCGTTGTAAATGGCTCTCAATTCCAGCACGTTTATGTGAAGGCAGGTTTCCTGACTTGACCATTTTCCTTGGAAGACTTGCATCCGTGGTTACTAGGCAGTAGCGGATCTTGCCACGGGCAAGCAGGACTTTTGCCCGGGGCGCCGCCTCCTGGAGGGCGCCGCACCAGGGCAAGATCCGCTGCAGCTTTGTGTGCCCCCCGCTGCACGCCTGCTGCCCCCCACTGCTGCTTTGAAGGGAAACTAGAGGCGTACGTGTCTAGTTTCCCTTCGTGGAGAGGACCTTTGCTGTGCGGTGCGCGATGACGTCAGCGTGCACCGCACATCATATCAATCTGTACAGGGGGCGTAAATGACCACACCCCCTGTACGAAGCCACGCCCCTATTGCAGCCCGGGGCACTCAGAGCGCCAGAACCGGCCCTGTTACTAGGACCCAGTCCTGAATCCCGAACCTGCATCCCTCTAACAGGTGAGAACTGTGTAGCCACCACAGGAGCAAAATCCTGGCTTTGGAGGACATGATTATCTTCCGATGCATGTGTAGGTGAGATCCATGGATCGACACTCTCGTTTGTTTCAAAATTTGTTTGACCATTCTCTGGATTTCCAGAGCCTTTTCTACTGGACGAAATACCCTCTGCACTTCTGTGTCCAGTATCATCCCCAGAAAAGATAATCTTGTCGTCGGTTTCAACTGCGACTTTAAAAAATTCATGATCCAACCTTGTTGTTGGAGTACTGACAGGGAGAGTACAATGTTCTGCACCAACCGTTCCCTGGATCTCGCTTTTATCAGGAGATCGTCCAGGTAAGGAATTATATTGACTCCTTGTTGTCGAAGGAGAACCATCATCTCTGCCATCACCTTGGTGAATACTCTCGGTGCCGTGGAGAGTCTGAACGGCAACGTCTGGAAATGGTAATGGCAATCCTGTACTGCGAATCACAGTTAAGCTTGGTGAGGAGGATAAATGGGAACATGTAAGTAAGCATCTTTTGTGTCTACTGACACCATGAAGTCCCCTTCCTCCAGACTGGAAATCACTGCCCTCAGAGATTCCATCTTGAACTTGAACCTTTTCAGGTAGAGTTTCAGATTTTTCAGGTTTTAAATTGGTCTGACCGAGCCGTCCGGCTCCGAAACTATGAAGAGGCTTGAAAGATAACCTTCTCCCTGCTGTGACAAGAGTACCAGGACAATGACTTGATCCTGACATAATTTTTGAATTGCAGCTGTTACTACTTCTCTGTCCAGAAGAGAAGCTGGCAAGGTCGATTTGAAAAATCGGCATGGGGGGACGTCTTGAAACTCCAGTTTGTGTCCATGGGACACTATTTGTAAGACCCATGGGTCCAGGCCAGATTTAATCCAGATCTAACTGAAAAGTTTCAGACGTGCTCCCACTCGAGCGGACTCCCGCAAGGGAGCCCGTGTCATGCTGCAGATTTGGCAGAAGCAGCGGTTGATTCCTGCTCCTGTGATCCTGAAGACGTTGCAGACTTTTTTCCTCTTTCCCTTCCTCTACCTGCAAAGAAAGGGGAACCTTTAACCTTTTTGTATTTGTTGGGCCGAAAGGACTGCATCTGAGAGTGGTGTCTTTTTAGCTGGTGCAGGAGCATAAGGCAAGAATGTTGACTTACCTGCAGTAGCCACAGAGACTAACGCATCCAGCCCATCTCCAAACAAGCCTTCACCTTTATACGGGAGAGCCTCCATATTTCTTTTGGAATCTGCATCAGCATTCCACTTGCGAATCCACAACACCCTTCGAGCTGGGACTGCCATGGTAGCGGCTTTTGATCCCAAGAGCCCAATATCTTTCATGGCCTCTAGCATGTATGCAGCAGCATCTTTGATATGACCTAACGTTAGGAGTATCTCGTCTCTATCTATTGTGTCAATGTCAGATGACAAGTTGTCTGACCATTTTTCGATAGCACTACTCACCCACGCACAAGCAATGGTGGGCCTGAGTAGCATACCATTGGCCACATAAATAGATTTTAACGTAGTCTCCAACTTGCGGTCTGCCGGCTCTTTTAGTGAAGCCGTCCCAGGCGCAGGGAGAATCACCTTTTTAGTTAATCGCGACAGGGCACTGTCTAACACGGGGGGTGACTCCCATCTTTTCCTGTCCTCTGCCGGGAAAGGATAAGCAATCTGAATCTTTTTGGGAATCTGAAATTTCTTTTCAGGGTTTACCCAAACTCCCTCAAAGAGAGTATTCAGCTCATGAGAAGGAGGGAAAGTGACATTAATTTTCTTTTCTTGATAAAAATACGCCTTCTCCTGAGGTACAGGAGGGGCTTCTGTAACTTCCAAAACTTCCTGTATAGCAACAATCATGTATTGAAAGCTTTTTGCCAATTTAGGATCTATCCCCCTGGAATCACTATCGTCGACACGGGGATCAGAGTCCGTGTCGGTATCAGTATGAACTATTGCAAATGGTCTCTTATGTGACCCAGAGGGGTTGCCTGTGGATGAAAAGGCAGAACTATGAAAAATCAAATCTTCCACTGATTTTCTCCAGCTTTCTGCTGATTTTCTCAGACTTATCTAATCTCTTACTGATATGATTCACACTATCACGTAATTGTTTCACCCATTCAGGCTCGTGTTGTGTCGGCAGCGCCACCACATTACAACTCTGCGTCCCTAAAATGGCTCCCTCAGGGGAAGAACTCCCTACCTCAGACATGTCACACACGTGCACAACCACACCACAGACACTCCGGGACTTATAGGGGACAGACCCACAGTAAAATCTGTCAGAAGGACACAGATAGGATTTCGCAGTTCACAACCCAGCGCCAGTAATAAATGTCTGTGAAACACAAAATGCCCACTGACATGCAGTGCTTTTATAATGGTAATCACACAATATATAGCACCAAATTTCACTGTGCCCCCCCCTGTTTTACACCCTGATACTTGTTCAGCAGTGGAGGAGGACCAGCTTTGTTTCTGCAGCTCTGGGATGAGAAAAAATGGCGCTGAGCAGTGTGCTGGCTGACTGAGGAAGAAGCCCCGCCCCCCGTAATGGCGCGTTTCTCCTCAGAGTTTTTGACAGAAATATTTATACTGGCGGGGATAGGACTGTGCCTCAGCAACTTATGCCCTTTCTTAGCCAGTTTTATAAGGTTTTATGCTGCCCAGGGCGCCCCCCCCCCCAGCGCCCTGCACCCTGCAGTGCCTGTGTATGTGTGGGCAGCAATGGCGCGCTGCGCTCCCCCAGCCGTGCGGTACCTTTAGCCGTCACCTTGATTGAAGATTTCTCTTCTAACATTCACCTGTCTTCTGACTTCTGGCTCTGTGAGGGGGATGATGGCGTGCTGTGGGAGTGAGCACATAGCCGCAGCTAGCGTTCAGTACCCTTCAGGAGCTAATGGTGTCCTGTCAGCCAGAAGCAGAGCCATGAAACTATTCAGGAAGTTGATTCCTACTTCTGCCCCCTCAGTCCCACAAAGCAGGGAGTCTGATGCCAGCAGTTCTCCCTGAAAATAAAAAACCTAACATAAGTCTTTTCAGAGAAACTCAGTAGAGCTCCCCTGGAGTGCATCCAGTCTGCCTGGGCACATTTCTAAAACTGAGGTCTGGAGGAGGGGCATAGAGGGAGGAGCCAGTTCACACCCTTGAAAAGTCTTAAAGTGCCCATGGCTCCTGCGGAACCGTCTATACCCCATGGTACTGAAGTGGACCCCAGCATCCTCTAGGACGTATGAGAAATAGTATCTCCAATTCCTGCTGCAATCCCTCCAAGGGTGTCTCTAGCTGCATTCCCCTTAGGTTTTTATGTGGGATGCAATGCTGCCACATGTATAAATATTAGTGATGAGCGGGTTCGGTTCCTCGGAATCCGAACCCGCCCAAACTTCACCTTTTTTTTTACACGGCTCCGAGCGACTCGGATCCTCCCGCCTTGGTCGGTTAACCCGAGCGCGCCCGAACGTCATCATCCCGCTGTCGGATTCTCGCGAGACTCGGATTCTATATAAGGAGCCGCGCGTCGGCGCCATTTTCACACGTGCATTGAGATTGATAAGGAGAGGACGTGGCTGGCGTCCTCTCCGTAATAGAAAAGACAAAGAGTGACATTGTTATAATTGTTAGGGAGTACAGTGCAGGGTTTTGATTATACCACCAGTGAGTTTAATCCTTTGTTTCTCTGCCTGAAAAAAACGCTCCACCATATCTGTGCTCACTCAGTGTGCTGCACTGCTGCATGATATATCTGTGCTGAGTGCACTGCTCACACTGCCTAATTGTGGGGACTGGGGAGCAGTTATAGCAGGAGTACAGTGCACAGTTTTGCTGACAGTGACCACCAGTCCAGTATACGTTTGTCTGCCTGAAAAACACTCCTGTGTATTTTTTTTTCTTCATACTAGTTTGTTTAGCAGTCTGCTGACAGTGTCCACCAGGTCCGTTATACAGTATATTATATATATATATATATATATAAGCAGCAGTACGGTAGGCCACGGCTGTACCTACCTCTGTGTCGTCAGTGCACTCGTCGTCCATAAGTATAAGTAATACTATACTATCCATCCATCTACATTGTATACCTGTGGTGTTATTTTTTTCTTTCTTCATACTAGTTTAGCAGTCTGCTGACAGTGTCCACCAGGTCCGTTATACAGTATATTATATATATATATAAGCAGCAGTACGGTAGGCCATGGCTGTACCTACCTCTGTGTCGTCACTCGTCGTCCATAAGTATAAGTAATACTATACTATCCATCCGTCTACATTTTATACCTGTGTTTTTTTTCTTTCTTCATACTAGTTTAGCAGTCTGCTGACAGTGTCCACCAGGTCCGTTATACAGTATATTATATATATAAGCAGCAGTACGTAGGCCGCGGCTGTACCTACCTCTGTGTCATCAGTGCACTCGTCGTCCGTAAGTATAAGTAATACTATACTATCCATCCATCTACATTGTATACCTGTGTTTTTTCTTTTCTTTCTTCATACTAGTTTAGCAGTCTGCTGACAGTGTCCACCAGGTCCGTTATACAGTATATTATATATATATATATATATATATATATATATATAAGCAGCAGTACGGTAGGCCACGGCTGTACCTACCTCTGTGTCGTCAGTGCACTCGTCGTCCATAAGTACAAGTAATGCTATACTATCCATCCATCTACATTGCATACCTGTGGTGTTTTTTTTTCTTTCTTCATACTAGTTTAGCAGTCTGCTGACAGTGTCCACCAGGTCCGTTATACAGTATATTATATATATATAAGCAGCAGTACGGTAGGCCACGGCTGTACCTACCTCTGTGTCGTCACTCGTCGTCCATAAGTATAAGTAATAATAGTATACTATCCACCCATCTACATTGTATACCTGTGGTGTTTTGTTTTTCTTTCTTCATACTAGTTTAGCAGTCTCCACCAGGTCCGTTATACAGTATATTATATATATATATAAGCAGCAGTACGGTAGGCCACGGCTGTACCTACCTCTGTGTCATCACTCGTCGTCCATAAGTATAAGTAATACTATACTATCCATCCATCTACATTGTATACCTGTAGTGTTTTTTTTTTCTTTCTTCATACTAGTTTAGCTGTCTCCACCAGGTCCGTTATACAGTATATTATATATAAGCAGCAGTACGGTAGGCCACAGCTGTACCTACCTCTGTGTCGTCAGTGCACTCGTCGTCCATAAGTATAAGTAATACTATACTATCCATCCATCTACCATGCATACCTGTGGTGTTTTTTTTTTTCTTTATACTAGTTTAGCAGTCTGCTGACAGTGTCCACCAGGTCCGTTATACAGTATATTATATATATATAAGCAGCAGTACGGTAGGCCACGGCTGTACCTACCTCTGTGTCGTCACTCGTCGTCCATAAGTATAAGTAATAATAGTATACTATCCACCCATCTTCATTGTATACCTGTGGTGGTTTTTTTTTCTTTCTTCATACTAGTTTAGCAGTCTGCTGCCAGTGTCCACCAGGTCCGTTATACAGTATATTATATATATATAAGCAGCAGTACGGTAGGCCACGGCTGTACCTACCTCTGTGTCGTCACTCGTCGTCCATAAGTATAAGTAATACTATACTATCCATCCATCTACATTGTATACCTGTGGTGTTTTTTTTTTCTTTCTTCATACTAGTTTAGCAGTCTCCACCAGGTCCGTTATACAGTATATTATATATATTTATAAGCAGCAGTACTGTAGGCCACGGTTGTACCTACCTCTGTGTCGTCACTCATCGTCCATAAGTATAAGTAATACTATACTATCCATCCATCTACATTGTATACCTGTGGTATTTTTTTTTTCTTCATACTAGTTTAGCAGTCTGCTGACAGTGTCCACCAGGTCCGTTATACAGTATATTATATATATATAAGCAGCAGTACGGTAGGCCACGGCTGTACCTACCTCTGTGTCATCAGTGCACTCGTCGTCCATAAGTATAAGTAATACTATACTATCCATCCATCTACATTGTCGTCACTCGTCGTCCATAAGTATAAGTAATACTATACTATCCATCCATCCATCTACATTGTATACCTGTGGTGTTTTTTTTTTCTTTCTTCATACTAGTTTAGCAGTCTGCTGACAGTGTCCACCAGGTCCGTTATACAGTATATTATATATATATAAGCAGCAGTACGGTAGGCCACGGCTGTACCTACCTCTGTGTCGTCACTCGTCGTCCATAAGTATAAGTAATAATAGTATACTATCCACCCATCTACATTGTATACCTGTGGTGTTTTTTTTTTCTTTCTTCATACTAGTTTAGCAGTCTCCACCAGGTCCGTTATACAGTATTTTATATATATATATATAAGCAGCAGTACGGTAGGCCACGGCTGTACCTACCTCGGTGTCATCACTCGTCGTCCATAAGTATAAGTAATACTATACTATCCATCCATCTACATTGTATACCTGTAGTGTTTTTTTTTCTTTCTTCATACTAGTTTAGCTGTCTCCACCAGGTCCGTTATACAGTATATTATATATAAGCAGCAGTACGGTAGGCCACAGCTGTACCTACCTCTGTGTCGTCAGTGCACTCGTCGTCCATAAGTATAAGTAATACTATACTATCCATCCATCTACCATGCATACCTGTGGTGTTTTTTTTTTCTTTATACTAGTTTAGCAGTCTGCTGACAGTGTCCACCAGGTCCGTTATACAGTATATTATATATATATAAGCAGCAGTACGGTAGGCCACGGCTGTACCTACCTCTGTGTCGTCACTCGTCGTCCATAAGTATAAGTAATAATAGTATACTATCCACCCATCTACATTGTATACCTGTGGTGGTTTTTTTTTCTTTCTTCATACTAGTTTAGCAGTCTGCTGACAGTGTCCACCAGGTCCGTTATACAGTATATTATATATATATAAGCAGCAGTACGGTAGGCCACGGCTGTACCTACCTCTGTGTCGTCACTCGTCGTCCATAAGTATAAGTAATACTATACTATCCATCCATCTACATTGTATACCTGTGGTGTTTTTTTTTTCTTTCTTCATACTAGTTTAGCAGTCTCCACCAGGTCCGTTATACAGTATATTATATATATATATAAGCAGCAGTACTGTAGGCCACGGTTGTACCTACCTCTGTGTCGTCACTCATCGTCCATAAGTATAAGTAATACTATACTATCCATCCATCTACATTGTATACCTGTGGTATTTTTTTTTTCTTCATACTAGTTTAGCAGTCTGCTGACAGTGTCCACCAGGTCCGTTATACAGTATATTATATATATATAAGCAGCAGTACGGTAGGCCACGGCTGTACCTACCTCTGTGTCATCAGTGCACTCGTCGTCCATAAGTATAAGTAATACTATACTATCCATCCATCTACATTGTCGTCACTCGTCGTCCATAAGTATAAGTAATACTATACTATCCATCCATCCATCTACATTGTATACCTGTGGTGTTTTTTTTTTCTTTCTTCATACTAGTTTAGCAGTCTGCTGACAGTGTCCACCAGGTCCGTTATACAGTATATTATATATATATATATATATAAGCAGCAGTACGGTAGGCCATGGTTGTACCTACCTCTGTGTCGTCACTCGTCGTCCATAAGTATAAGTAATACTATACTATCCATCCATCTACATTGTATACCTGTGTTTTATTTTTTCTTTCTTCATACTAGTTTAACAGTCTGCTGACAGTGTCCACTAGGTCCGTTATACAGTATATTATATATATATAAGCAGCAGTACGGTAGGCCACGGCTGTACCTACCTCTGTGTCGTCAGTGCACTCGTCGTCCATAAGTATAAGTAATACTATACTATCCATCCATCTACATTGTATACCTGTGGTGTTTTTTTTTCTTTCTTCATACTAGTTTAGCAGTCTGCTGACAGTGTCCACCAGGTCCGTTATACAGTATATTATATATATATATATAAGCAGCAGTACGGTAGGCCACGACTGTACCTACCTCTGTGTCGTCACTTGTCGTCCATAAGTATAAGTAATAATAGTATACTATCCACCCATCTACATTGTATACCTGTGGTGTTTTTTTTTTCTTTCTTCAAACTAGTTTAGCAGTCTGCTGACTGTTAGGCGCCTAGCAACCAGGGACGCCGTACGCGGACAGCCGCCGGCTCCCTGGCAACGCTAGACGCCGGGCGCACGGAGCCGCACGGACCCTAGCAACGGGGACGCCACTGACGGACCGCGTTCCCCGTTGCTGGGTCCAAAGTCTAATGAACCCACACCTGTTTTCCTGGCCGTGCAGCAAGGCAGCTGCACGGCATGTTGGTAATTAGCCCTGTCAAGCACCTGATTGGAGGACTCCCGTTTATATGCACTCTCTGGACTTCTCACAGACGCCGGTAATAGCTTCCTGCATGCTGTCTCTGTTTGCTGAGAGTGTTTCCAGTCCTGCTTTATCCGGTCGTTCCTGTCCTCAGTTGTCCTGCTCTCGGAAGTCGTCATCTGTTCCTGGAGTCCAGACTGAGCCCCGTTTAACATCCAGTGGTGTTCGTGAGTCGCGGCGTAGCCGTGTGTTGCGGCTTGGCCGCTTTATTACTTATTTATTATTATTTGTGTTCCGGAGCTTTTTGCGGAGGATTCCGCTCCCACAGATCCACTCTGGTATCCAGCGGTGCTGGGTAGGAGTACGGACTAGTGGATTTTGGTTGTCCTTTTATCTGGCGGTTTTTCCGCGCATACTATAAGTTTGGTTAGTTAGCTTGTTGCCCTTGGCCTGTTGTTAGTCAGAGGTCCTCTTGTCATCATCCTGCCTCGGATTTCCCTTTGTCTCTCACTAAGACCGAGGGGCACCGGAGTTGGGCAGACATAATCCGCCTTTCAAACGTGGCTGCCAGGGGCTCAAGAAACCATAGTCTCGCAAGGGATTTCCGATAGCACGGGTGAGACAATAGAGTTAGGGCGCCAGTGGCAACTAGGTTTTCCTGCTCCCGTAACCAGCATTCCCCTTCCAGTACTCTGGCCATTGTCTTAAGATCTCCTCCGGTCAGGAGTACTGGAATCATAACATTATTACCGGCCATACCAAAACTTAAAATTAAACAGGGTTTGATTTTTTCCTTATTTCAGTTTTGTAAGAGTTATCGGCCTCATGAATCCCACAGGTTTAGGGCCAAATCCTGGCCAGCTCCTAGTCAACCAGATTCAAGAACTTACTCAGATGGTTCAGGATCTTTCCCTTCGGGTGAAGTCGCAGGAAGATCTTTTACGAACTTCCCCGAGGGTAGTCCCTGAACCAAAAATGCACTTGCCTGACCGTTTTTCTGGTGATAGGAAGGAGTTTTTTAATTTTAAAGAATCCTGTAAACTTTATTTTCGTTTAAGACCGATCTCCTCAGGTACTGAATCTCAGCGGGTCGGAATTATTATTTCTTTGCTCCAGGGGGATCCTCAGACCTGGGCTTTTGGTTTAAAAGCTGAGGATCCGGCATTGTTGTCAGTAGACGCTTTTTTTTGGTTATTAGGGCTTTTGTATGATGACCCTGATAGAGAGGCATCCGCTGAGAGTCAGTTACGCGCTCTCAGACAGGGCAGAAATCCTGCAGAGGTTTATTGTACCGTTGGTCGAACGATTGTGGCTGGAATGACCCAGCCCTGCGCAGTCAGTTTTGCCTCGGCTTATCTGAGTCTATTAAAGACAGTCTCCTGCAGTATCCCGCTCCTGAGACTCTCGATAAACTCATGGAGCTTTCTATTAAGATTGATTGTCGTCTCAGAGAGCGGAGGGCTGAAAAAGGAGCACCTGTCAGGTATACTCCATGTGTATTTTCAGTTCCTGAGGACATAGAGGAGCCCATGCAGATGGGTCTCCCCCGGCTGTCTCCAGAAGAAAGAGCCAGAAGGCAAAACTCTGGTCTTTGTTTGTACTGTGGGGGTAAGGGACATTTTGCCCGTAATTGTCCGAACAAGTCGGGAAACGCCTCGACCAAGTGAATTGTGAGGGGGTTCACTTTGGTCTGCAGCTTATCTCCTCGAATAACTCCCTTTTAGTTCCAGCTAAAGTTTCCTTTGGCAGCCTCAGTTCTTCGGTGTCGGCTTTTGTTGACAGTGGAGCTGCAGGGAACTTTATGGACTTAACTTGGGCCAAGGCCTTAGGTATTCCTCAGTTAGCCTTGGGTAGGTGTATCACCATGCATGGTTTAGACAGGAGTCCCTTGTCCAATGGGGTTATTTCCCTCTGTACACCCCCTGTACTACTTACGGTAGGAGCTCTTCATTCCGAAAAGATAGAGTTTTTCCTTACCCATTGCCCAGCAGTTCCAGTGGTTCTGGGTCACCCTTGGCTGGCCTTTCATAATCCCACCATTGATTGGCAGTCGGGGGAGATTTCACAATGGGGTACCATCTGTAATAAGGAATGTATTACGTTTCCCATCAGAATAGCTGCTGCCATTCCCGAACTCATTCCCGTGGAATACCAGGACTTTGTTGATGTGTTTTCCAAGGGCAATGTAGACATTCTGCCTCCCCATCGGCCTTATGATTGTGCTATTGAGCTAATTCCTGGTGCCACATTGCCAAAGGGAAGGTTATATGCATTATCTGGGCCAGAAACTGCGGCCATGAATGAGTACGTTAAGGAGAGCCTAGGGAAAGGATTTATCAGGCCATCTAAATCCCCTTTAAGTGCAGGCTTCTTCTTTGTGGAGAAAAAAGATGGATCACTCAGACCTTGCATTGACTTTAGAGCCCTGAATAAGATCTCAGTTAAAAATACTTATCCTCTGCCGCTGATTTCTGTCCTCTTTGATCAGCTGCGTTCGGCTGTGATTTTTTTCTAAAATTGACCTGAGGGGAGCGTATAACCTCATCCGAATCAAGTCTGGAGATGAGTGGAAGACGGCTTTCAGTACTCAGTCGGGTCACTACGAGTATCTGGTGATGCCGTTCGGCTTGTCTAACGCTCCGGCAGTTTTCCAGGATCTCATTAACGATGTACTCTGTGACTTTCTAGGAAGATTCGTGGTCGTTTACTTAGACGACATCTTGATCTATTCTGACTCAATTGAACAACATGTTACCCAGGTGCGTCAGGTTCTTCAGAAATTACGTGAAAATCATCTTTATGCCAAGCTGGAGAAGTGTGAGTTTCATGTCATGGAGGTATCCTTTTTAGGGTACATTATTTCCCCTCGGGAATTCTGTATGGAACCTAAGAAGCTCCAAGCCATCCTTAGTTGGGCGCAACCCACCAACTTAAAAGCTATTCAGCGCTTTTTAGGGTTTGCGAATTATTATAGAAGATTTATTCATTCTTTTTCCGACCTGGTTGCTCCCATTGTGGCACTGACTAAGAAGGGAGCGGATCCTACCAACTGGTCACGTGAAGCTGAGTTATCCTTTCAGGCCTTGAAACAAGCTTTTGTCTCAGCTCCAGTCCTCAGACATCCCAACCCAGAATTGCCCTTCATTGTTGAGGTTGATGCCTCGGAGGTTGGAGTGGGGGCTATCCTATCTCAAAAGGATCCGGAGTCTCTGGAACTACATCCTTGTGCCTTTATGTCCAGGAAATTCTCATCCGCTGAATCCAACTACGATGTTGGTAACCGGGAGTTACTGGCTATTAAATGGGCATTCGAGGAGTGGAGGCATTGGCTTGAGGGAGCAACACATACCATTTCAGTATTGACTGACCACAAAAATCTTCAGTACATCGAATCAGCTAAGCGGCTGAATGCCCGGCAGGCTCGTTGGGCTTTATTTTTTACTCGTTTTAAGTTTATTATCACTTTTAGGCCAGGTTCCAAGAATACCAAGGCGGATGCCCTGTCACGCAGTTTTCTTCCAGTTCATAATAACAGTCCTGTTACTCCCATACTTCCGTCTTCAGT
Source organism: Pseudophryne corroboree (assembly GCF_028390025.1). Classification (NCBI taxonomy): domain Eukaryota; kingdom Metazoa; phylum Chordata; class Amphibia; order Anura; family Myobatrachidae; genus Pseudophryne; species Pseudophryne corroboree. Next base: position 448,779,401 of record NC_086451.1, read on the forward strand.
CATTTGGGCAGGCCTCACACAAGATTTATTTACCCAGTTAAAGCAGCTTCAACATCAAGCTCCTGGAATTACTCCTGCTGGTCGTCTTTACGTCCCTGAGTTTTTGAGAGCTACTGTTTTGACTGAGTTTCATGATAGCAAAGTTGCCGGGCATCCGGGGATCTCTAAGACTTTGGAATTAGTCTCCCGCTCAGTATGGTGGCCTGGTCTTTCTAAAGACATTAAGGAGTTTGTTTTTTCTTGTCAGGTCTGTGCACAGCATAAGGTTCCCCGTTCCTTGCCTATGGGGCAACTTATGCCCTTAAATGTTCCTCTCAGGCCATGGTCTCATATTTCCATGGATTTTGTGGTAGACCTCCCTCTGTCAGCCGGAGTCCGAGTCATATGGGTGGTGGTGGACCGTTTTAGCAAGATGGCCCATTTCATTGCTCTTCCCCGACTGCCATCTGCTATGGGATTGGTTGTTTTGTTTCTCCGCCATGTTTTCAGACTTCATGGGTTGCCCACTGATATTGTTTCTGATCGGGGTCCACAATTCATTGCACAATTCTGGAAGTCTTTTTGTGCCTCATTAAAGATGAAATTGTCTTTAACATCCGGCTACCATCCCCAATCCAACGGGCAGACCGAGCGAGTTAATCAATCATTAAAACAGTATTTGCGTTTGTACTCAGCCAAACTCCAGAATGATTGGTCCGAGTTTCTTCCTTTGGCGGAGTTTGCTTACAATAATTCTTGTCATTCCTCCACTAATGTGTCTCCATTCTTTTCAGTTTTTGGTTTTCATCCCAGAGCTAATTCTTTTTTTCAACATTCTTCTGTTTCCTCGCTAACCTTAACCTCTCATCTCAGAGTCATTTGGAAAAAAGTGCACCTTGCTCTCAGAAAAGCGGCATTTCGAGAGAAAAAAATTTCTGACAGGCTCCGACGTCCTTGCACTTTTAAGGTGGGAGACAGGGTATGGTTGTCGACTCGTAACATTAGACTTCGACAAACCTCAGCTAGATTGGGCCCCACATTTATTGGACCATTTCATATTATTAAAAAAATCAACCCAGTTGCTTTCCGGTTACGTTTACCAAAATCTCTTCGGATTGGTAATACGTTTCATTGCTCCCTGTTGAAGCCATACATTTCTTCCAGTAAATTTCCTCGGAAGATCTCTCAGGGAAGACCTCCAGTGGACGTACAGGGACAACAGGAGTTCCTGGTGGAGAAGGTTCTCGATTCCCAGTTGTCCAGGGGCCGGCTTTATTTTCTGGTTCACTGGAGAGGTTATGGTCCAGAGGAAAGGTCCTGGGTCCTGGATAAGGATCTTCATGCCCCAAGGCTCAAGAGGGCATTTTTTCGGGAATTTCCTGGGAAGCCTGGCTTTAGGGGTTCCTTGACCCCTCCTCAAGGGGGGGGGTACTGTTAGGCGCCGGGGTCCGCTCGTCAGTGCGGCCCGGCGCCTAGCAACCAGGGACGCCGTACGCGGACATCCGCCGGCTCCCTGGCAACGCTAGACGCCGGGCGCACGGAGCCGCGCGGACCCTAGCAACGGGGACGCCACTGACGGACCGCGTTCCCCGTTGCTGGGTCCAGAGTCTAATGAACCCACACCTGTTTTCCTGGCCGTGCAGCAAGGCAGCTGCACGGCATGTTGGTAATTAGCCCTGTCAAGCACCTGATTGGAGGACTCCCGTTTATATCTACTCTCTGGACTTCTCACAGACGCCGGTAATAGCTTCCTGCATGCTGTCTCTGTTTGCTGAGAGTGTTTCCAGTCCTGCTTTATCCGGTCGTTCCTGTCCTCAGTTGTCCTGCTCTCGGAAGTCGTCATCTGTTCCTGGAGTCCAGACTGAGCCTCGTTTAACATCCAGTGGTGTTCGTGAGTAGCGGCGTAGCCGTGTGTTGCGGCTTGGCCGCTTTATTACTTATTTATTATTATTTGTGTTCCGGAGCTTTTTGCGGAGGATTCCGCTCCCACAGATCCACTCTGGTATCCAGCGGTGCTGGGTAGGAGTACGGACTAGTGGATTTTGGTTGTCCTTTTATCTGGCGGTTTTTCCGCGCATACTATAAGTTTGGTTAGTTAGCTTGTTGCCCTTGGCCTGTTGTTAGTCAGAGGTCCTCTTGTCATCATCCTGCCTCGGATTTCCCTTTGTCTCTCACTAAGACCGGGGGGCACCGGAGTTGGGCAGACATAATCCGCCTTTCAAACGTGGCTGCCAGGGGCTCAAGAAACCATAGTCTCGCAAGGGATTTCCGATAGCACGGGTGAGACAATAGAGTTAGGGCGCCAGGGGCAACTAGGTTTTCCTGCTCCCGTAACCAGCATTCCCCTTCCAGTACTCTGGCCATTGTCTTAAGATCTCCTCCGGTCAGGAGTACTGGAATCATAACACTGACAGTGTCCACCAGGTCCGTTATACAGTATATTATATATATATAAGCAGCAGTACGGTAGGCCACGGCTGTACATACCTCTGTGTCATCACTCGTCGTCCATAAGTATAAGTAATACTATACTATCCATCCATCTACATTGTATACCTGTTGTTTTTTTTTCTTTCTTCATACTAGTTTAGCAGTCTCCACCAGGTCCGTTATACAGTATATTATATATATATATATAAGCAGCAGTACGGTAGGCCCCGGCTGTACCTACCTCTGTGTCGTCACTCGTAGTCCATAAGTATAAGTAATACTATACTATCCATCCATCTACATTGTGTACCTGTGGTGTTTTGTTTTTCTTTCTTCATACTAGTTTAGCAGTCTGCTGACAGTGTCCACCAGGTCCGTTATACAGTATATTATATATATATAAGCAGCAGTACGGTAGGCCACGGCTGTACCTACCTCTGTGTCGTCACTCGTCGTCCATAAGTATAAGTAATACTATACTATCCATCCACCTACATTGTATACCTGTGTTTTTTTTTTCTTTCTTCATACTAGTTTAGCAATCTCCACCAGGTCCATTATACAGTATATTATATATATATATAAGCAGCAGTACGGTAGGCCACGGCTGTACCTACCTCTGTGTCGTCACTCGTCGTCCATTAGTATAAGTAATAATAGTATACTATCCACCCATCTACATTGTATACCTGTGGTGTTTTTTTTTCTTTCTTCATACTAGTTTAGCAGTCTGCTGACAGTGTCCACCAGGTCCGTTATACAGCATATTATATATATATAAGCAGCAGTACGGTAGGGCATGGCTGTACCTACCTCTGTGTCGTCACTCGTCGTCCATAAGTAATACTATACTATCCATCCATCTACATTGTATACCTGTGGTGTTTTTTTTTTCTTTCTTCATACTAGTTTAGCAGTCTCCACCAGGTCCGTTATACAGTATATTATATATATATATATAAGCACCAGTACGGTAGGCCACGGCTGTACCTACCTCTGTGTCGTCACTCGTCGTCCATAAGTATAAGTAATACTATACTATCCATCCATCTACATTGTATACCTGTGGTGTTTTTTTTTTCTTTCTTCATACTAGTTTAGCAGTCTGCTGACAGTGTCCACCAGGTCCGTTATACAGTATATTATATATATATATAAGCAGCAGTACGGTAGGCCGTGGCTGTACCTACCTCTGTGTCGTCACTCGTAGTCCATAAGTATAAGTAATACTATACTATCCATCCATCTACATTGTGTACCTGTGGTGTTTTTTATTTCTTTCTTCATACTAGTTTAGCAGTCTGCTGACAGTGTCCACCAGGTCCGTTATACAGTATATTATATATATATATAAGCAGCAGTACGGTAGGCCACGGCTGTACCTACCTCTGTGTCGTCAGTGCACTCGTCGTCCATAAGTATAAGTAATACTATACTATCCATCCATATACATTGTATACCTGTGGTGTTTTTTTTTTTCTTTCTTCATACTAGTTTAGCAGTCTGCTGACAGTGTCCACCAGGTCCGTTATACAGTATATTATATATATATATATATATATATAAGCAAAAGTACGGTAGGCCACGGCTGTACCTACCTCTGTGTCGTCACTCGTCGTCCATAAGTATAAGTAATACTATACTATCCATCCATCTTCATTGTATACATGTGGTGGTTTTTTTTTTCTTTCTTCATATTAGTTTAGCAGTCTGCTGACAGTGTCCATCAGGTCCGTTATACAGTATATTATATATATATATATATATATATATAAGCAGCAGTACGGTAGGCCGCGGCTGTTCCTACCTCTGTGTCGTCAGTGCACTCATCGTCCATAAGTAATATAATACTATACTATCCATCCATCTACATTGTATACCTGTGGTGTTTTTTTTTTCTTTCTTCATACTAGTTTAGCAGTCTGCTGACAGTGTCCACCAGGTCCGTTATACAGTATATTATATATATATAAGCAGCAGTACGGTAGGCCACGGCTGTACCTACCTCTGTGTCGTCACTCGTCGTCCATAAGTATAAGTAATAATAGTATACTATCCACCCATCTACATTGTATACCTGTGGTGTTTTTAGTTGTGGAGAACAAAAATGTGGAGGTTAAAAAAATAGGGAAAGATCAAGATCCACTTCCACCTCGTGCTGAAGCTGCTGCCACTAGTAATGGACTAGACGATGAAATGCCATCAACGTCGTCTGCCATGGCCGATGCCCAATGTACAGAGTACAGAGCATGTAAAATCCAAAACACAAAAGATCAGTAAAAAAATGACCCAAAAATATAAATTAAAAGCGTCTGAGGAGAAGCATAAACTTGCCAATATGCCATTTACGACACGGAGTGGCAAGGAACGGCTGAGGCCCTGGCCTATGTTCATGGCTAGTGGTTCAGCTTCACATGAGGATGGAAGCACTCATCCTCTCGCTAGAAAAAAGAAAAGACTTGCGGCAAAAGCACAGCAAAGAACTGTGCGTTCTTCGAAATCACAAATCCCAAAGGAGAGTCCAATTGTGTCGGTTGCGATGCCCGACCTTCCCAACACTGGACGGGAAGAGTTTGCGCCTTCCACCATTTGCACGCCCCCTGCAAGTGTTGAAAGGAGCACCCGCAGTCCAGTTCCTGATAGTGAAATTGAAGATGTCAGTGTTGAAGTACACCAGGATGAGGATATGGGTGTTGCTGGCGCTGGGGAGGAAATTGACAAGGAGGATTCTGATGGTGAGGTGGTTTGTTTAAGTCAGGCACCCGGGGAGACACCTGTTGTCCGTGGGAGGAATATGGCCATTGACATGCCTGGTGAAAATACCAAAAAAAATCAGCTCTTCAGTGTGGAAGTATTTCAACAGAAATGCGGACAACAGGTGTCAAGCCGTATGTTTCCTTTGTCAAGCTGTAATAAGTAGGGGTAAGGACGTTAACCACCTCGGAACATCCTCCCTTATATGTCACCTGCAGCGCATTCATAATAAGTCAGTGACAAGTTCAAAAACTTTGGGCGACAGCGGAAGCAGTCCACTGACCAGTAAATCCCTTCCTCTTGTAACCAAGTTCGCGCAAACCACACCACCAACTCCCTCAGTGTCAATTTCCTCCTTACCCAGGAAAGCCAATAGTCCTGCAGGCCATGTCACTGGCAAGTCTGACGAGTCCTCTCCTGCCTGGAATTCCTCCGATGCATCCTTGAGTGTAATGCCTACTGCTGCTGGCGCTGCTGTTGTTGCTGCTGGGAGTCGATCGTCATCCCAGAGGGGAAGTCGGAAGACCACTTGTACTACTTCCAGTAAGCAATTGACTGTCCAACAGTCCTTTGCGAGGAAGATGAAATATCACAGCAGTCATCCTGCTGCAAAGCGGATAACTGAGGCCTTGACAACTATGTTGGTGTTAGACGTGCGTCCGGTATCCGACGTTAGTTCACAGGGAACTAGACAATTTCTTGAGGTAGTGTGCCCCCATTACCAAATACCATCTAGGTTCCACTTCTCTAGGCAGGCGATAACGAGAATGTACACGGACGTCAGAAAAAGACTCACTAGTGTCCTAAAAAATGCAGTTGTACCCAATGTCCACTTAACCACGGACATGTGGACAAGTGGAGCAGGGCTGACTCAGGACTACATGACTGTGACAGCCCACTGGGTAGATGTATTGCCTCCCGCTGCAAGAACAGCAGCGGCGGCACCAGTAGCAGCATCTCGCAAACGCCAACTCGTTCCTAGGCAGGCTACGCTTTGTATCACCGCTTTCCAGAATACGCACACAGCTGAAAACCTCTTACGGCAACTGAGGAAGATCATCGCAGAATGGCTTACCCCAATTGGACTCTCCTGGGGATTTGTGACATCGGACAACGCCAGCAATATTGTGCATGCATTACATCTGGGCAAATTCCAGCACGTCCCATGTTTTGCACATACCTTGAATTTGGTGGTGCAGAATTATTTAAAAAACGACAGGGGCGTGCAAGAGATGCTGTCGGTGGCCAGAAGAATTGCGGGCCACTTTCGGCGTACAGGCACCGCGTACAGAAGACTGGAGCACCACCAAAGAAACCTGAACCTGCCCTGCCATCATCTCAAGCAAGAGGTGGTAACGAGGTGGAATTCAACCCTCTATATGCTTCAGAGGATGGAGGAGCAGCAAAAGGCCATTCAAGCCTATACATCTGGCCACGATATAGGCAAAGGAGGTGGAATGCACCTGTCTCAAGCGCAGTGGAGAATGATTTCAACGGTGTGCAAGGTTCTGCAACCCTTTGAACTTGCCACCGGTGAAGTCAGTTCAGACACTGCCAGCCTGAGTCAGGTCATTCCCCTCATCAGGCTTTTGCAGAAGAAGCTGGAGGCATTGAAGGAGGAGCTAAAACAGAGCGATTCCGCTAGGCATGTGGGACTTGTGGATGGAGCCCTTCATTCGCTTAACCAGGATTCACGTGTGGTCAATCTGTTGAAATCAGAGCACTACATTTTGGCCACCGTGCTCGATCCTAGATTTAAAACCTACGTTGGATCTCTCTTTCCGGCAGACACAAGTCTGCAGGGGTTCAAAGACCTGCTGGTGAGAAAATTGTCAAGTCAAGCGGAACGCGACCTGTCAACATCTCCTCCTTCACATTCTCCCGCAACTGGGGGTGCGAGGAAAAGGCTACGAATTCCGAGCCCACCCGCTGGCGGTGATGCAGGGCAGTCTGGAGCGACTGCTGATGCTGACATCTGGTCCGGACTGAAGGACCTGCCAACAATTACTGACATGTCGTCTATTGTCACTGCATATGATTCTCTCACCATTGAAAGAATGGTGGAGGATTATATGAGTGACCGCATCCAAGTAGGCACGTCAGACAGTCCGTATGTATACTGGCAGGAAAAAGAGGCAATTTGGAGGCCCTTGCACAAACTGGCTTTATTCTACCTAAGTTGCCCTCCCTCCAGTGTGTACTCCGAAAGAGTGTTTAGTGCCGCCGCTCACCTTGTCAGCAATCGGCGTACGAGGTTACTTCCAGAAAATGTGGAGAAGATGATGTTCATTAAAATGAATTATAATCAATTCCTCCATGGAGACATTCACCAGCAGCAATTGCCTCCAGAAAGTACACGGGGACCTGAGATGGTGGATTCCAGTGGGGACGAATTAATAATCTGTGAGGAGGGGGATGTACACAGTGAAAGGGGTGATGAATCGGACGATGATGATGAGGTGGACATCTTGCCTCTGTAGAGCCAGTTTGTGCAAGGAGAGATTGCCTCTTTTTTGGTGGGGGCCCAAACCAAACAGTCATTTCAGTCACAGTCGTGTGGCAGACCCTTTCGCTGAAATGATGGGTTGGTTAAAGTGTGCATGTCCTGCTTATACAACATAAGGGTGGGTGGGAGGGCCCAAGGACAATTCCATCTTGCACCTCTTTTTTCTTTCATTTTTCTTTGCGTCATGTGTTGTTTGGGGAGCATTTTTTGGAAGGGCCATCCTGCGTGACACTGCAGTGCCACTCCTAGATGGGTCAGGTGTTTGTGTCGGCCACCAGGCTCGCTTAGCTTACTCACACAGCTACCTCATTGCACCTCTTTTTTTCTTTGCGTCATGTGCTGTTTGGGGAGTATTTTTTGGAAGGGCCATCCTGCGTGACACTGCAGTGCCACTCCTATATGGGCCAGGTGTTTGTGTCGGCCACTAGGGTCGCTTAGCTTACTCACACAGCTACCTCATTGCGCCTCTTTTTTTCTTTGCATCATGTGCTGTTTGGGGAGTATTTTTTGGAAGGGCCATCCTGCGTGACACTGCAGTGTCACTCCTAGATGGGCCAGGTGTTTGTGTCGGCCACCAGGGTCGCTTAACTTACTCACACAGCTACCTCATTGCGCCTCTTTTTTTCTTTGTGTCATGTGCTGTTTGGGGAGTATTTTTTGGAAGGGCCATCCTGCGTGACACTGCAGTGCCACTCCTAGATGGGCCAGGTGTTTGTGTCGGCCACTAGGCTCGCTTAGCTTACTCACACAGCTACCTCATTGCACCTCTTTTTTTCTTTGCGTCATGTGCTGTTTGGGGAGTATTTTTTGGAAGGGCCATCCTGCGTGACACTGCAGTGCCACTCCTATATGGGCCAGGTGTTTGTGTCGGCCACTAGGGTCGCTTAGCTTACTCACACAGCTACCTCATTGCGCCTCTTTTTTTCTTTGCATCATGTGCTGTTTGGGGAGTATTTTTTGGAAGGGCCATCCTGCGTGACACTGCAGTGTCACTCCTAGATGGGCCAGGTGTTTGTGTCGGCCACCAGGGTCGCTTAACTTACTCACACAGCTACCTCATTGCGCCTCTTTTTTTCTTTGTGTCATGTGCTGTTTGGGGAGTATTTTTTGGAAGGGCCATCCTGCGTGACACTGCAGTGCCACTCCTAGATGGGCCAGGTGTTTGTGTCGGCCACCAGGGTCGCTTAACTTACTCACACAGCTACCTCATTGCGCCTCTTTTTTTCTTTGTGTCATGTGCTGTTTGGGGAGTATTTTTTGGAAGGGCCATCCTGCGTGACACTGCAGTGCCACTCCTAGATGGGCCAGGTGTTTGTGTCGGCCACTAGGGTCGCTTAGCTTACTCACACAGCTACCTCATTGCGCCTCTTTTTTTCTTTGCGTCATGTGCTGTTTGGGGAGTATTTTTTGGAAGGGCCATCCTGCGTGACACTGCAGTGCCACTCCTAGATGGGCCAGGTGTTTGTGTCGGCCACTTGGGCCACTTAGCTTAGCCATCCAGCGACCTCGGTGCAAATTTTAGGACTAAAAATAATATTGTGAGGTGTTCAGAATAGACTGAAAATGAATGGAAATTATGGTTATTGAGGTTAATAATACTATGGGATCAAAATGACCCCCAAATTCAATGATTAAAGCTGTTTTTTAGGTTTTTTTTTAAAAAACACCCGAATCCAGAGCACACCCGAATCCGACAAAAAAAATTCGGTGAGGTTTTGCCAAAACGCGTTCGAACCCAAAACACGGCCGCGGAACCGAACCCAAAACCCGAAAAATTTCCGGTGCACATCACTAATAAATATTGGGAATGTGTATGCAGAGGCTTGGGCAACACTCTTGTAACATTGCAGGGACTTGGTCTTTAACTTCCGCTACATTTTATACAATTGATAAATGGCCACCCACAAAGAAAATGAGATAACGTTCAATTGCATTTGTGTATACTAATACCGCATTCACACCGCAAATGCCGGATCCTACCCGGTAAGACAAACGTGTACTTACCGTGTGGGATCCGGCATTTGCGCTCTGTTGCAGGCTTTCCGAGCCGGCAATATACCGGGTCGGTTGCCATGACAACGGAGGGAGCAGCAGCAGCAGGGGCGGGGGTGAAGGCGGCGCCGGGAGATAAGCTCATCTCCTGCGCCGCCTCTCCCTATCTTGTGAATGGGAACCGCGTCGCATCGACACGGCTCCCATTCACACCACACCTGACCCGGTAATCAACCCGGGTAAAACCCTTCTTTTTTACCGGGTTGAATTACCGGGTCAGGCGACCCGCTAATTCCGGCAGAGTGCTTCCACATCGCACACTGACCCGGTTCGACACGGCAATATGCCGTGTCGATACCGGGTTATTTGTGCGATGTGAAAGGGGTATTACTTTGTGCCAAAGGCCCAGCTTCTGCTGACTCTTCCCCCTCGCTGCATGAAATTCTATTATCCCGTCCTGGGGATGTGGGAGTGGAAAAGGATGGGGGAATGGGGGGTAATAGGGGATGGGGGATTTGAGGAGGGTGGGGGGATTCAAGAGAGTGGGGTAGAGTGAGGGGTGGAGGGGGATAACGCAGGATTTGCATGGGGGGGTTTCCAGAACTGGGTGGAGCAAATCACGGGGGTGGGGACTGAGGTGACCCAGTATATTCTGGGTCCGTAAAACGTGTGTGTGTGTGTATATATTAGTGATGAGCGGGTTCGGTTCCTCGGAATCCGAACCCGCCTGAACTTCACCTTTTTTTTACACGGGTCCGAGCGACTCGGATCCTTCCGCCTTGCTCGGTTAACCCGAGCGCGCCCGAACGTCATCATCCCGCTGTCGGATTCTCGCGAGACTCGGATTCTATATAAGGAGCCGCGCGTCGCCGCCATTTTCACATGTGCATTGAGATTGATAGGGAGAGGACGTGGTTGGCGTCCTCTCCGTTGTATTAGAAAAAAAAAACTGAGTGACTTAGTTTTAATTGTGGGGAGGATTGGGGACGGAGAGCAGCTGTTAGGGAGTACAGTGCAGGGTTTTGAGTTTAATCCGTTGTTTCTCTGCCTGAAAAAAAACGCTCCACCATATCTGTGCTCACTCAGTGTGCTGCACTGCTGCATGATATATCTGTGCTGAGTGCACTGCTCACACTGCCTAATTGTGGGGACTGGGGAGCAGTTATAGCAGGAGTACAGTGCACAGTTTTGCTGACAGTGACCACCAGTCCAGTATACGTTTGTCTGCCTGAAAAACACTGTGGTGTTTTTTTTTTCTTTCTTCATGCTAGTTTGTTTAGCAGTCTGCTGAGAGTGTCCACCAGGTCCGTTATACAGTATATTAATTATATAATTAAGCACTAAGCAGCAGTACGGTAGGCCACGGCTGTACCTACCTCTGTGTAGTCAGTGCACTCGTTGTCCATAAGTATAAGTAATACTATACTATCCATCCATCTACATTGTATACCTGTGGTGTTTTTTTTTCTTTCTTCATACTAGCTTGTTTAGCAGTCTGCTGACACTGTCCACCAGGTCCGTTATACAGTATATTATATTTATATATAAGCACTAAGCAGCAGTACGGTAGGCCACGGCTGTACCTACCTCTGTGTCGTCAGTGCACTCGTCGTCCATAAGTATAAGTAATACTATACTATACATCCATCTACATTGTATACCTGTGGTGTTTTTTTTGTTCTTCATACTAGTTTGTTTAGCAGTCTGCTGACACTGTCCACCAGGTCCGTTATACAGTATATTATATTTATATATAAGCACTAAGCAGCAGTACGGTAGGCCACGGCTGTACCTACCTCTGTGTCGTCAGTGCACTCGTCGTCCATAAGTATAAGTAATACTATACTATCCATCCATCTACATTGTATACCTGTGGTGTTTTTTTTTCTTTCTTCATACTAGTTTAGAAGTCTGCTGACACTGTCCACCATGTCCGTTATACAGTATATTATATTTATATATAAGCACTAAGCAGCAGTACGGTAGGCCACGGCTGTACCTACCTCTGTGTCGTCAGTGCACTCGTCGTCCATAAGTATAAGTAATACTATACTATCCATCCATCTACATTGTATACCTGTGGTGTTTTTTTTTTTTTTCTTCATACTAGTTTAGCAGTCTGCTGACACTGTCCACCAGGTCCGTTATACAGTATATTACATTTATATATAAGCACTAAGCAGTACGGTAGGCCACGGCTGTACTTACCTCTGTGTCATCAGTGCACTCGTCGTCCATAAGTATAAGTAATACTATACTATCCATCCATCTACATTGTATACCTGTGGTGTTTTTTTTTCTTTCTTCATACTAGTTTAGAAGTCTGCTGACACTGTCCACCATGTCCGTTATACAGTATATTATATTTATATATAAGCACTAAGCAGCAGTACGGTAGGCCACGGCTGTACCTACCTCTGTGTCGTCAGTGCACTCGTCGTCCATAAGTATAAGTAATACTATACTATACATCCATCTACATTGTATACCTGTGGTGTTTTTTTTGTTCTTTCTTCATACTAGTTTGTTTAGCAGTCTGCTGACACTGTCCACCAGGTCCGTTATACAGTATATTATATTTATATATAAGCACTAAGCAGCAGTACGGTAGGCCACGGCTGTACCTACCTCTGTGTCGTCAGTGCACTCGTCGTCCATAAGTATAAGTAATACTATACTATCCATCCATCTACATTGTATACCTGTGGTGTTTTTTTTTCTTTTTCTTCATACTAGTTTAGCAGTCTGCTGACACTGTCCACCAGGTCCGTTATACAGTATATTATATTTATATATAAGCACTAAGCAGCGGTACGGTAGGCCACGGCTGTACCTACCTCTGTATCGTCAGTGCACTCGTCGTCCATAAGTATAAGTAATACTATACCATCCATCCATCTACATTGTATACCTGTGGTGTTTTTTTTTTCTTTCTTCATACTAGTTTGTTTAGCAGTCTGCTGACACTGTCCACCAGGTCCGTTATACAGTATATTATATTTATATATAAGCACTAAGCAGCAGTACGGTAGGCCACGGCTGTACCTACCTCTGTGTCGTCAGTGCACTCGTCGTCCATTAGTATAAGTAATACTATACTATCCATCCATCTACATTGTATACCTGTGGTGGTTTTTTTTTCTTTCTTCATACTAGTTTAGCAGTCTGCTGACACTGTCCACCAGGTCCGTTATACAGTATATTACATTTATATATAAGCACTAAGCAGTACGGTAGGCCACGGCTGTACTTACCTCTGTGTCATCAGTGCACTCGTCGTCCATAAGTATAAGTAATACTATACTATCCATCCATCTACATTGTATACCTGTGGTGTTTTTTTTTTCTTTCTTCATACTAGTTTAGCAGTCTGCTGGCAGTGTCCACCAGGTCCGTTATACAGTATATTATATATATATAAGCAGCAGTACGGTAGGCCACGGCTGTACCTACCTCTGTGTCGTCAGTGCACTCGTCGTCCATAAGTATAAGTAATACTATACTATCCATCCATCTACATTGTATACCTGTGGTGTTTTTTTTTTCTTTCTTCATACTAGTTTAGCAGTCTGCTGACACTGTCCACCAGGTCCGTTATACAGTATATCATATATATAAGCACTAAGCAGCAGTACGGTAGGCCACGGCTGTACCTACCTCTGTGTCGTCACTCGTCGTCCATAAGTATAAGTAATACTATACTATCCATCCATCTACATTGTATACCTGTGGTGGCTTTTAGTTGTGCGCAAAATATGGAGAACAAAAATGTGGAGGTTAAAAAATAGGGAAAGATCAAGATCCACTTCCACCTCGTGCTGAAGCTGCTGCCACTAGTCATGGCCAAGACGATGAAATGCCATCAACGTCGTCTGCCAAGGCCGATGCCCAATGTCATAGTACAGAGCATGTAAAATCCAAAACACAAAAGATCAGTAAAAAAATGACCCAAAAATCAAAATTAAATGCGTCTGAGGAGAAGCGTAAACTTGCCAATATGCCATTTACGACACGGAGTGGCAAGGAATGGCTGAGGCCCTGGCCTATGTTCATGGCTAGTGGTTCAGCTTCACATGAGGATGGAAGCACTCATCCTCTCGCTAGAAAAAAGAAAAGTCTCAAGCTGGCAAAAGCACAGCAAAGAACTGTGCGTTCTTCGAAATCCCAAATCCCAAAGGAGAGTCCAATTGTGTCGGTTGCGATGCCTGACCTTCCCAACACTGGACGGGAAGAGCTTGCGCTTTCCACCATTTGCACGCCCCCTGCAAGTGTTGAAAGGAACACCCGCAATCCAGTTCCTGATAGTCAAATTGAAGATGTCAGTGTTGAAGTACACCAGGATGAGGATATGGGTGTTGCTGGCACTGGGGAGGAAATTGACAAGGAGGATTCTGATGGTGAGGTGGTTTGTTTAAGTCAGGCACCCGGGGAGACACCTGTTGTCCGTGGGAGGAATATGGCCATTGACATGCCTGGTGAAAATACCAAAAAAAAATCAGCTCTTCAGTGTGGAAGTATTTCAACAGAAATGCGGACAACAGGTGTCAAGCCGTGTGTTTCCTTTGTCAAGCTGTAATAAGTAGGGGTAAGGACGTTAACCACCTCGGAACATCCTCCCTTATACGTCACCTGCAGCGCATTCATAATAAGTCAGTGACAAGTTCAAAAACTTTGGGCGACAGCGGAAGCAGTCCACTGAACAGTAAATCCCTTCCTCTTGTAACCAAGCTCGCGCAAACCACACCACCAACTCCCTCAGTGTCAATTTCCTCCTTACCCAGGAAAGCCAATAGTCCTGCAGGCCATGTCACTGACAAGTCTGACGAGTCCTCTCCTGCCTGGGATTCCTCCGATGCATCCTTGAGTGTAATGCCTACTGCTGCTGGCGCTGCTGTTGTTGCTGCTGGGAGTCGATCGTCATCCCAGAGGGGAAGTCGGAAGACCACTTGTACTACTTCCAGTAAGCAATTGACTGTCCAACAGTCCTTTGCGAGGAAGATGAAATATCACAGCAGTCATCCTGCTGCAAAGCGGATAACTGAGGCATTGACAACTATGTTGGTGTTAGACGTGCGTCCGGTATCCGCCGTTAGTTCACAGGGAACTAGACAATTTCTTGAGGTAGTGTGCCCCCATTACCAAATACCATCTAGGTTCCACTTCTCTAGGCAGGCGATACCGAGAATGTACACGGACGTCAGAAAAAGACTCACCAGTGTCCTAAAAAATGCAGTTGTACCTTATGTCCACTTAACCACGGACATGTGGACAAGTGGAGCAGGGCAGACTCAGGACTACATGAGTGACATCCCACTGGGTAGATGTATTGCCTCCCGCTGCAAGAACAGCAGCGGCGGCACCAGTAGCAGGATCTCGCAAACGCCAACTCGTTCCTAGGCAGGCTACGCTTTGTATCACCGCTTTCCAGAATACGCACACAGCTGAAAACCTCTTACGGCAACTGAGGAAGATCATCGCAGAATGGCTTACCCCAATTGGGCTCTCCTGGGGATTTGTGACATCGGACAACGCCAGCAATATTGTGCGCGCATTACATCTGGGCAAATTCCAGCACGTCCCATGTTTTGCACATACCTTGAATTTGGTGGTGCAGAATTATTTAAAAAACGACAGGGGCGTGCAAGAGATGCTGTCGGTGGCCAGAAGAATTGCGGGCCACTTTCGGCGTGCAGGCACCGCGTACAGAAGACTGGAGCACCACCAAAAAAACCTGAACCTGCCCTGCCATCATCTGAAGCAAGAGGTGGTAACAAGGTGGAATCCAACCCTCTATATGCTTCAGAGGATGGAGGAGCAGCAAAAGGCCATTCAAGCCTATACATCTGCCCACGATATAGGCAAAGGAGGTGGAATGCACCTGTCTCAAGCGCAGTGGAGAATGATTTCAACGGTGTGCAAGGTTCTGCAACCCTTTGAACTTGCCACCGGTGAAGTCAGTTCAGACACTGCCAGCCTGAGTCAGGTCATTCCCCTCATCAGGCTTTTGCAGAAGAAGCTGGAGGCATTGAAGGAGGAGCTAAAACAGAGCGATTCCGCTAGGCATGTGGGACTTGTGGATGGAGCCCTTCATTCGCTTAACCAGGATTCACGTGTGGTCAATCTGTTGAAATCAGAGCACTACATTTTGGCCACCGTGCTCGATCCTAGATTTAAAACCTACGTTGGATCTCTCTTTCCGGCAGACACAAGTCTGCAGGGGTTCAAAGACCTGCTGGTGAGAAAATTGTCAAGTCAAGCGGAACGCGACCTGTCAACATCTCCTCCTTCACATTCTCCCGCAACTGGGGGTGCGAGGAAAAGGCTACGAATTCCGAGCCCACCCGCTGGCGGTGATGCAGGGCAGTCTGGAGCGACTGCTGATGCTGACATCTGGTCCGGACTGAAGGACCTGCCAACAATTACTGACATGTCGTCTATTGTCACTGCATATGATTCTCTCACCATTGAAAGAATGGTGGAGGATTATATGAGTGACCGCATCCAAGTAGGCACGTCAGACAGTCCGTATGTATACTGGCAGGAAAAAGAGGCAATTTGGAGGCCCTTGCACAAACTGGCTTTATTCTACCTAAGTTGCCCTCCCTCCAGTGTGTACTCCGAAAGAGTGTTTAGTGCCGCCGCTCACCTTGTCAGCAATCGGCGTACGAGGTTACTTCCAGAAAATGTGGAGAAGATGATGTTCATTAAAATGAATTATAATCAATTCCTCCATGGAGACATTCACCAGCAGCAATTGCCTCCAGAAAGTACACGGGGACCTGAGATGGTGGATTCCAGTGGGGACGAATTAATAATCTGTGAGGAGGGGGATGTACACAGTGAAAGGGGTGATGAATCGGACGATGATGATGAGGTGGACATCTTGCCTCTGTAGAGCCAGTTTGTGCAAGGAGAGATTGCCTCTTTTTTGGTGGGGGCCCAAACCAAACAGTCATTTCAGTCACAGTCGTGTGGCAGACCCTTTCGCTGAAATGATGGGTTGGTTAAAGTGTGCATGTCCTGCTTATACAACATAAGGGTGGGTGGGAGGGCCCAAGGACAATTCCATCTTGCACCTTTTTTTTCTTTCATTTTTCTTTGCGTCATGTGTTGTTTGGGGAGCATTTTTTGGAAGGGCCATCCTGCGTGACACTGCAGTGACACTCCTAGATGGGTCAGGTGTTTGTGTCGGCCACCAGGCTCGCTTAGCTTACTCACACAGCTACCTCATTGCACCTCTTTTTTTCTTTGCGTCATGTGCTGTTTGGGGAGTATTTTTTGGAAGGGCCATCCTGCGTGACACTGCAGTGCCACTCCTATATGGGCCAGGTGTTTGTGTCGGCCACTAGGGTCGCTTAGCTTACTCACACAGCTACCTCATTGCGCCTCTTTTTTTCTTTGCATCATGTGCTGTTTGGGGAGTATTTTTTGGAAGGGCCATCCTGCGTGACACTGCAGTGTCACTCCTAGATGGGCCAGGTGTTTGTGTCGGCCACCAGGGTCGCTTAACTTACTCACACAGCTACCTCATTGCGCCTCTTTTTTTCTTTGTGTCATGTGCTGTTTGGGGAGTATTTTTTGGAAGGGCCATCCTGCGTGACACTGCAGTGCCACTCCTAGATGGGCCAGGTGTTTGTGTCGGCCACTAGGGTCGCTTAGCTTACTCACACAGCTACCTCATTGCGCCTCTTTTTTTCTTTGCGTCATGTGCTGTTTGGGGAGTATTTTTTGGAAGGGCCATCCTGCGTGACACTGCAGTGCCACTCCTAGATGGGCCAGGTGTTTGTGTCGGCCACTTGGGCCACTTAGCTTAGCCATCCAGCGACCTCGGTGCAAATTTTAGGACTAAAAATAATATTGTGAGGTGTTCAGAATAGACTGAAAATGAATGGAAATTATGGTTATTGAGGTTAATAATACTATGGGATCAAAATGACCCCCAAATTCAATGATTGAAGCTGTTTTTTAGGTTTTTTTTTAAAAAACATCCGAATCCAGAACACACCCGAATCCGACAAAAAAAATTCGGTGAGGTTTTGCCAAAACGCGTTCGAACCCAAAACACGGCCGCGGAACCGAACCCAAAACCCGAAAAATTTCCGGTGCACATCACTAATAAATATTGGGAACGTGTATGCAGAGGCTTGGGCAACACTCTTGTAACATTGCAGGGACTTGGTCTTTAACTTCCGCTACATTTTATACAATTGATAAATGGCCACCCACAAAGAAAATGAGATAACGTTCAATTGCATTTGTGTATACTAATACCGCATTCACACCGCAAATGCCGGATCCTACCCGGTAAGACAAACGTGTACTTACCGTGTGGGATCCGGCATTTGCGCTCTGTTGCAGGCTTTCCGAGCCGGCAATATACCGGGTCGGTTGCCATGACAACGGAGGGAGCAGCAGCAGCAGGGGCGGGGGTGAAGGCGGCGCCGGGAGATAAGCTCATCTCCTGCGCCGCCTCTCCCTATCTTGTGAATGGGAACCGCGTCGCATCGACACGGCTCCCATTCACACCGCACCTGACCCGGTAATCAACCCGGGTAAAACCCTTCTTTTTTACCGGGTTGAATTACCGGGTCAGGCGACCCGCTAATTCCGGCAGAGTGCTTCCACATCGCACACTGACCCGGTTCGACACGGCAATATGCCGTGTCGATACCGGGTTATTTGTGCGATGTGAAAGGGGTATTACTTTGTGCCAAAGGCCCAGCTTCTGCTGACTCTTCCCCCTCGCTGCATGAAATTCTATTATCCCGTCCTGGGGATGTGGGAGTGGAAAAGGATGGGGGAATGGGGGGTAATAGGGGATGGGGGATTTGAGGAGGGTGGGGGATTCAAGAGAGTGGGGTAGAGTGAGGGGTGGATGGGGATAACGCAGGATTTGCATGGGGGGGTTTCCAGAACTGGGTGGAGCAAATCACGGGGGTGGGGACTGAGGTGACCCAGTATATTCTGGGTCCGTAAAACGTGTGTGTGTGTGTGTGTGTGTATATATTAGTGATGAGCGGGTTCGGTTCCTCGGAATCCGAACCCGCCTGAACTTCACCTTTTTTTTACACGGGTCCGAGCGACTCGGATCCTCCCGCCTTGCTCGGTTAACCCGAGCGCGCCCGAACGTCATCATCCCGCTGTCGGATTCTCGCGAGACTCGGATTCTATATAAGGAGCCGCGCGTCGCCGCCATTTTCACATGTGCATTGAGATTGATAGGGAGAGGACGTGGCTGGCGTCCTCTCCGTTGTATTAGAAAAAAAAAACTGAGTGACTTAGTTTTAATTGTGGGGAGGATTGGGGACGGAGAGCAGCTGTTAGGGAGTACAGTGCAGGGTTTTGAGTTTAATCCGTTGTTTCTCTGCCTGAAAAAAACGCTCCACCATATCTGTGCTCACTCAGTGTGCTGCACTGCTGCATGATATATCTGTGCTGAGTGCACTGCTCACACTGCCTAATTGTGGGGACTGGGGAGCAGTTATAGCAGGAGTACAGTGCACAGTTTTGCTGACAGTGACCACCAGTCCAGTATACGTTTGTCTGCCTGAAAAACACTGTGGTGTTTTTTTTTTCTTTCTTCATGCTAGTTTGTTTAGCAGTCTGCTGAGAGTGTCCACCAGGTCCGTTATACAGTATATTAATTATATAATTAAGCACTAAGCAGCAGTACGGTAGGCCACGGCTGTACCTACCTCTGTGTAGTCAGTGCACTCGTTGTCCATAAGTATAAGTAATACTATACTATCCATCCATCTACATTGTATACCTGTGGTGTTTTTTTTTCTTTCTTCATACTAGCTTGTTTAGCAGTCTGCTGACACTGTCCACCAGGTCCGTTATACAGTATATTATATTTATATATAAGCACTAAGCAGCAGTACGGTAGGCCACGGCTGTACCTACCTCTGTGTCGTCACTCGTCGTCCATAAGTATAAGTAATACTATACTATCCATCCATCTACATTGTATACCTGTGGTGTTTTTTTTTCTTTCTTCATACTAGTTTGTTTAGCAGTCTGCTGACAGTGTCCACCAGGTCCATTATACAGTATATCATATATATAAGCACTAAGCAGCAGTACGGTAGGCCACGGCTGTACCTACCTCTGTGTCGTCAGTGCACTCGTCGTCCATAAGTATAAGTAATACTATACTATCCATCCATCTACATTGTATACCTGTGGTGTTTTTTTTTCTTTCTTCATACTAGTTTAGAAGTCTACTGACACTGTCCACCATGTCCGTTATACAGTATATTATATTTATATATAAGCACTAAGCAGCAGTACGGTAGGCCACGGCTGTACCTACCTCTGTGTCGTCAGTGCACTCGTCGTCCATAAGTATAAGTAATACTATACTATACATCCATCTACATTGTATACCTGTGGTGTTTTTTTTGTTCTTTCTTCATACTAGTTTGTTTAGCAGTCTGCTGACACTGTCCACCAGGTCCGTTATACAGTATATTATATTTATATATAAGCACTAAGCAGCAGTACGGTAGGCCACGGCTGTACCTACCTCTGTGTCGTCAGTGCACTCGTCGTCCATAAGTATAAGTAATACTATACTATCCATCCATCTACATTGTATACCTGTGGTGTTTTTTTTTCTTTCTTCATACTAGTTTAGAAGTCTGCTGACACTGTCCACCATGTCCGTTATACAGTATATTATATTTATATATAAGCACTAAGCAGCAGTACGGTAGGCCACGGCTGTACCTACCTCTGTGTCGTCAGTGCACTCGTCGTCCATAAGTATAAGTAATACTATACTATCCATCCATCTACATTGTATACCTGTGGTGTTTTTTTTTTTTTTTCTTCATACTAGTTTAGCAGTCTGCTGACACTGTCCACCAGGTCCGTTATACAGTATATTACATTTATATATAAGCACTAAGCAGTACGGTAGGCCACGGCTGTACTTACCTCTGTGTCATCAGTGCACTCGTCGTCCATAAGTATAAGTAATACTATACTATCCATCCATCTACATTGTATACCTGTGGTGTTTTTTTTTCTTTCTTCATACTAGTTTAGAAGTCTGCTGACACTGTCCACCATGTCCGTTATACAGTATATTATATTTATATATAAGCACTAAGCAGCAGTACGGTAGGCCACGGCTGTACCTACCTCTGTGTCGTCAGTGCACTCGTCGTCCATAAGTATAAGTAATACTATACTATACATCCATCTACATTGTATACCTGTGGTGTTTTTTTTGTTCTTTCTTCATACTAGTTTGTTTAGCAGTCTGCTGACACTGTCCACCAGGTCCGTTATACAGTATATTATATTTATATATAAGCACTAAGCAGCAGTACGGTAGGCCACGGCTGTACCTACCTCTGTGTCGTCAGTGCACTCGTCGTCCATAAGTATAAGTAATACTATACTATCCATCCATCTACATTGTATACCTGTGGTGTTTTTTTTTCTTTTTCTTCATACTAGTTTAGCAGTCTGCTGACACTGTCCACCAGGTCCGTTATACAGTATATTATATTTATATATAAGCACTAAGCAGCGGTACGGTAGGCCACGGCTGTACCTACCTCTGTATCGTCAGTGCACTCGTCGTCCATAAGTATAAGTAATACTATACCATCCATCTATCTACATTGTATACCTGTGGTGTTTTTTTTTTCTTTCTTCATACTAGTTTGTTTAGCAGTCTGCTGACACTGTCCACCAGGTCCGTTATACAGTATATTATATTTATATATAAGCACTAAGCAGCAGTACGGTAGGCCACGGCTGTACCTACCTCTGTGTCGTCAGTGCACTCGTCGTCCATTAGTATAAGTAATACTATGCTATCCATCCATCTACATTGTATACCTGTGGTGGTTTTTTTTTCTTTCTTCATACTAGTTTAGCAGTCTGCTGACACTGTCCACCAGGTCCGTTATACAGTATATTACATTTATATATAAGCACTAAGCAGTACGGTAGGCCACGGCTGTACTTACCTCTGTGTCATCAGTGCACTCGTCGTCCATAAGTATAAGTAATACTATACTATCCATCCATCTACATTGTATACCTGTGGTGTTTTTTTTTTCTTTCTTCATACTAGTTTAGCAGTCTGCTGGCAGTGTCCTCCAGGTCCGTTATACAGTATATTATATATATATAAGCAGCAGTACGGTAGGCCACGGCTGTACATACCTCTGTGTCGTCAGTGCACTCGTCGTCCATAAGTATAAGTAATACTATACTATCCATCCATCTACATTGTATACCTGTGGTGTTTTTTTTTTCTTTCTTCATACTAGTTTAGCAGTCTGCTGACACTGTCCACCAGGTCCGTTATACAGTATATCATATATATAAGCACTAAGCAGCAGTACGGTAGGCCACGGCTGTACCTACCTCTGTGTCGTCACTCGTCGTCCATAAGTATAAGTAATACTATACTATCCATCCATCTACATTGTATACCTGTGGTGGCTTTTAGTTGTGCGCAAAATATGGAGAACAAAAATGTGGAGGTTAAAAAATAGGGAAAGATCAAGATCCACTTCCACCTCGTGCTGAAGCTGCTGCCACTAGTCATGGCCAAGACGATGAAATGCCATCAACGTCGTCTGCCAAGGCCGATGCCCAATGTCATAGTACAGAGCATGTAAAATCCAAAACACAAAAGATCAGTAAAAAAATGACCCAAAAATCAAAATTAAATGCGTCTGAGGAGAAGCGTAAACTTGCCAATATGCCATTTACGACACGGAGTGGCAAGGAATGGCTGAGGCCCTGGCCTATGTTCATGGCTAGTGGTTCAGCTTCACATGAGGATGGAAGCACTCATCCTCTCGCTAGAAAAAAGAAAAGTCTCAAGCTGGCAAAAGCACAGCAAAGAACTGTGCGTTCTTCGAAATCCCAAATCCCAAAGGAGAGTCCAATTGTGTCGGTTGCGATGCCTGACCTTCCCAACACTGGACGGGAAGAGCTTGCGCTTTCCACCATTTGCACGCCCCCTGCAAGTGTTGAAAGGAGCACCCGCAATCCAGTTCCTGATAGTCAAATTGAAGATGTCAGTGTTGAAGTACACCAGGATGAGGATATGGGTGTTGCTGGCACTGGGGAGGAAATTGACAAGGAGGATTCTGATGGTGAGGTGGTTTGTTTAAGTCAGGCACCCGGGGAGACACCTGTTGTCCGTGGGAGGAATATGGCCATTGACATGCCTGGTGAAAATACCAAAAAAAATCAGCTCTTCAGTGTGGAAGTATTTCAACAGAAATGCGGACAACAGGTGTCAAGCCGTGTGTTTCCTTTGTCAAGCTGTAATAAGTAGGGGTAAGGACGTTAACCACCTCGGAACATCCTCCCTTATACGTCACCTGCAGCGCATTCATAATAAGTCAGTGACAAGTTCAAAAACTTTGGGCGACAGCGGAAGCAGTCCACTGAACAGTAAATCCCTTCCTCTTGTAACCAAGCTCGCGCAAACCACACCACCAACTCCCTCAGTGTCAATTTCCTCCTTACCCAGGAAAGCCAATAGTCCTGCAGGCCATGTCACTGACAAGTCTGACGAGTCCTCTCCTGCCTGGGATTCCTCCGATGCATCCTTGAGTGTAATGCCTACTGCTGCTGGCGCTGCTGTTGTTGCTGCTGGGAGTCGATCGTCATCCCAGAGGGGAAGTCGGAAGACCACTTGTACTACTTCCAGTAAGCAATTGACTGTCCAACAGTCCTTTGCGAGGAAGATGAAATATCACAGCAGTCATCCTGCTGCAAAGCGGATAACTGAGGCCTTGACAACTATGTTGGTGTTAGACGTGCGTCCGGTATCCGCCGTTAGTTCACAGGGAACTAGACAATTTCTTGAGGTAGTGTGCCCCCATTACCAAATACCATCTAGGTTCCACTTCTCTAGGCAGGCGATACCGAGAATGTACACGGACGTCAGAAAAAGACTCACCAGTGTCCTAAAAAATGCAGTTGTACCTTATGTCCACTTAACCACGGACATGTGGACAAGTGGAGCAGGGCAGACTCAGGACTACATGAGTGACATCCCACTGGGTAGATGTATTGCCTCCCGCTGCAAGAACAGCAGCGGCG
Source organism: Pseudophryne corroboree (assembly GCF_028390025.1). Lineage (NCBI taxonomy): Eukaryota > Metazoa > Chordata > Amphibia > Anura > Myobatrachidae > Pseudophryne > Pseudophryne corroboree. Next base: position 448,803,150 of record NC_086451.1, read on the forward strand.
GCACCAGTAGCAGGATCTCGCAAACGCCAACTCGTTCCTAGGCAGGCTACGCTTTGTATCACCGCTTTCCAGAATACGCACACAGCTGAAAACCTCTTACGGCAACTGAGGAAGATCATCGCAGAATGGCTTACCCCAATTGGGCTCTCCTGGGGATTTGTGACATCGGACAACGCCAGCAATATTGTGCGCGCATTACATCTGGGCAAATTCCAGCACGTCCCATGTTTTGCACATACCTTGAATTTGGTGGTGCAGAATTATTTAAAAAACGACAGGGGCGTGCAAGAGATGCTGTCGGTGGCCAGAAGAATTGCGGGCCACTTTCGGCGTGCAGGCACCGCGTACAGAAGACTGGAGCACCACCAAAAAAACCTGAACCTGCCCTGCCATCATCTGAAGCAAGAGGTGGTAACAAGGTGGAATTCAACCCTCTATATGCTTCAGAGGATGGAGGAGCAGCAAAAGGCCATTCAAGCCTATACATCTGCCCACGATATAGGCAAAGGAGGTGGAATGCACCTGTCTCAAGCGCAGTGGAGAATGATTTCAACGTTGTGCAAGGTTCTGCTGCCCTTTGAACTTGCCACACGTGAAGTCAGTTCAGACACTGCCAGCCTGAGTCAGGTCATTCCCCTCATCAGGCTTTTGCAGAAGCTGGAGGCATTGAAGGAGGAGCTAAAACAGAGCGATTCCGCTAGGCATGTGGGACTTGTGGATGGAGCCCTTCATTCGCTTAACCAGGATTCACGTGTGGTCAATCTGTTGAAATCAGAGCACTACATTTTGGCCACAGTGCTCGATCCTAGATTTAAAACCTACGTTGGATCTCTCTTTCCGGCAGACACAAGTCTGCAGGGGTTCAAAGAACTGCTGGTGAGAAAATTGTCAAGTCAAGCGGAACGCGACCTGTCAACATCTCCTCCTTCACATTCTCCCGCAACTGGGGGTGTGAGGAAAAGGCTACGAATTCCGAGCACACCCGCTGGCGGTGATGCAGGGCAGTCTGGAGCGACTGCTGATGCTGACATCTGGTCCGGACTGAAGGACCTGCCAACGATTACTGACATGTCGTCTACTGTCACTGCGTATGATTCTCTCACCATTGAAAGAATGGTAGAGGATTATATGAGTGACCACATCCAAGTAGGCACGTCAGACAGTCCGTACGTATACTGGCAGGAAAAAGAGGCAATTTGGAGGCCCTTGCACAAACTGGCTTTATTCTACCTAAGTTGCCCTCCCTCCAGTGTGTACTCCGAAAGAGTGTTTAGTGCCGCCGCTCACCTTGTCGGCGTACGAGGCTTCTTCCAGAAAATGTGGAGAAGATGATGTTCATTAAAATGAATTATAATCAGTTACTCCATGGAGACATTCACCAGCAGCAATTGCCTCCAGAAAGTACACGGGGATCTGAGATGGTGGATTCCAGTGGGGACAAATTAATAATCTGTGAGGAGGGGGATTTACACAGTGAAAGGGGTGATGAATCGGACGATGATGATGAGGTGGACATCTTGCCTCTGTAGAGCCAGTTTGTGCAAGGAGAGATTGATTGCTTCTTTTTTGGTGGGGGCCCAAACCAACCAGTCATTTCAGTCACAGTCGTGTGGCAGACCCTGTCGCTGAAATGATGGGTTGGTTAAAGTGTGCATGTCCTGTTTATACAACATAAGGGTGGGTGGGAGGGCCCAAGGACAATTCCATCTTGCACCTCTTTTTTCTTTCATTTTTCTTTGCGTCATGTGCTGTTTGGGGAGTAGTTTTTGGAAGGGCCATCCTGCCTGACACTGCAGTGCCACTCCTAGATGGGCCAGGTGTTTGTGTCGGCCACTAGGGTCGCTTAGCTTACTCACACAGCTACCTCATTGCGCCTCTTTTTTCTCTGACGTCCTAGTGGATGCTGGGACTCCGTCAGGACCATGGGGATTAGCGGCTCCGCAGGAGACAGGGCACAAAAATAAAAGCTTTAGGACTAGGTGGTGTGCACTGGCTCCTCCCCCTATGACCCTCCTCCAAGCCTCAGTTAGGTTTTTGTGCCCGTCCGAGCAGGGTGCAATCTAGGTGGCTCTCCTAAAGAGCTGCTTAGAAAAAGTTATTAGGTTTTTTATTTTCAGTGAGTCCTGCTGGCAACAGGCTCACTGCAACGAGGGACTTAGGGGAGAAGAAGTGAACTCACCTGCGTGCAGGATGGATTGGCTTCTTAGGCTACTGGACACCATTAGCTCCAGAGGGATCGAACACAGGCCCAGCCACGGAGTTCGGTCCCGGAGCCGCGCCGCCGACCCCCTTGCAGATGCCGAAAAGTGAAGAGGTCCAGAAACCGGCGGCAGAAGACTTTTCAGTCTTCATGAGGTAGCGCACAGCACTGCAGCTGTGCGCCATTGTTGTCAGCACACTTCACACCAGCGGTCACTGAGGGTGCAGGGCGCTGGGTGGGGCGCCCTGGGCAGCAATGATAGTACCTTGTTCTGGCTAAAAATACATCACATATAGCCCCTGGGGCTATATGGATGTATTTAACCCCTGCCAGGTCTCACAAACACCGGGAGAAGAGCCCGCCGAAATAGGGGGCGGGGCCTATCTCCTCAGCACACAGCGCCATTTTCCTGCACAGCTCCGCTGCGAGGAAGGCTCCCAGGACTCTCCCCTGCACTGCACTACAGAAACAGGGTAAAAAAACAGAGAGGGGGGGCACTTTTTTGGCGATATATTGATATATATTAAGCTGCTATAAAGGAAACAACACTTCTATAGGGTTGTTCCTATATATTTATAGCGCTTGGGTGTGTGCTGGCAAACTCTCCCTCTGTCTCCCCAAAGGGCTAGTGGGGTCCTGTCTTCGATAAGAGCATTCCCTGTGTGTCTGCTGTGTGTCGGTACGTGTGTGTCGACATGTATGAGGACGATGTTGGTGTGGAGGCGGAGCAATTGCCGGTAATGGTGATGTCACCCCCTAGGGAGTCGACACCGGAATGGATGGCTTTGTTTATGGAATTACGTGATAATGTCAGCACGTTACAAAAATCAGTTGACGACATGAGACGACCGGCAAATTAGTTAGTACCTGTCCAGGCGTCTCAAACACCGTCAGGGGCTGTAAAACGCCCTTTACCTCAGTCGGTCGACACAGACCCAGACACGGACACCGAATCTAGTGTCGACGGTGAAGAAACAAACGTATTTTCCAGTAGGGCCACACGTTATATGATCACGGCAATGAAGGAGGCTTTGCATCTCTCTGATACTACAAGTACCACAAAAAGGGGTATTATGTGGGGGGTGAAAAAACTACCTGTAGTTTTTCCTGAATCAGAGGAATTGAATGAAGTGTGTGATGAAGCGTGGGTTAACCCCTATAGAAAACTGCTAATTTCAAAGAAGTTATTGGCATTATATCCTTTCCCGCCAGAGGTTAGGGCGCGCTGGGAAACACCCCCTAGGGTGGATAAGGCACTCACACGCTTATCAAAACAAGTCACGTTACCGTCTCCTGAAACGGCCGCCCTCAAGGATCCAGCTGATAGGAGGCTGGAAACTACCCTGAAAAGTATATACACTCATACTGGTGTTATACTGCGACCAGCCATCGCCTCAGCCTGGATGTGCAGTGCTGGGGTGGTTTGGTCGGATTCCCTGACTGAAAATATTGATACCCTGGATAGGGACAGTATTTTATTGACTATAGAGCAATTAAAGGATGCTTTTCTTTATATGCGAGATGCTCAGAGGGATATTTGCACTCTGGCATCGAGAGTAAGTGCGATGTCCATATCTGCCAGAAGAAGTTTATGGACGCGACAGTGATCAGGTGATGCGGATTCCAAACGGCATATGGAAGTATTGCCGTATAAAGGGGAGGAATTATTTGGGGTCGGTCTATCGGATTTGGTGGCCACGGCAACAGCCGGGAAATCCACCTTTTTACCTCAGGTCCCCTCCCAACAGAAAAAGACACCGTCTTTTCAGCCGCAGTCCTTTCGTTCCTATAAGAACAAGCGGGCAAAAGGACAGTCATATCTGCCCCGAGGCAAAGGAAAGGGTAAGAGAGTGCACCAAGCAGCTCCCTCCCAGGAGCAGAAGCCCTCCCCGGCTTCTGCAAAGCCCTCAGCATGACGCTGGGGCTTTACAAGCAGACTCAGGGGCGGTGGGGGGTCGACTCAAGAATTTCAGCGCACAGTGGGCTCACTCACAGGTGGACCCCTGGATCCTGCAGGTAGTATCTCAGGGTTACAGGTTGGAATTCGAGAAGTCTCCCCCTCGCCGGTTCCTAAAGTCTGCTCTGCCAACGTCTCCCTCAGACAGGGCGACGGTATTGGAAGCCATTCACAAGCTGTATTCTCAGCAGGTGATAGTCAAGGTACCCCTCCTACAACAGGGAAAGGGGTATTATTCCACACTATTTGTGGTACCGAAGCCGGACGGCTCGGTAAGACCTATTCTAAATCTGAAATCTTTGAACCTGTACATACAAAAATTCAAGTTCAAGATGGAGTCACTCAGAGCAGTGATAGCGAATCTGGAAGAAGGGGACTTTATGGTGTCCCTGGACATCAAGGATGCTTACCTGCATGTCCCAATTTGCCCTTCACATCAAGGGTACCTCAGGTTCGTGGTGCAAAACTGTCATTATCAGTTTCAGACGCTGCCGTTTGGATTGTCCACGGCACCTCGGGTCTTTACCAAGGTAATGGCCGAAATGATGTTTCTTCTGCGAAGAAAAGGCGTATTAATTATCCCTTACTTGGACGATCTCCTGATAAGGGCAAGGTCCAGAGAACAGCTGGAGGACGTAGTAGCACTAACCCAAATAGTGCTGCAACAGCACGGGTGGATTCTGAATTTTCCAAAATCTCAATTGACCCCGACGACACGTCTGCTGTTTCTGGGAATGATTCTGGACACGGTTCAGAAAAAGGTGTTTCTTCCGGAGGAGAAAGCCAGGGAGTTATTCGAACTTGTCAGGAACCTCCTAAAACCAGGAAAAGTGTCTGTGCATCAATGCACAAGAGTCCTGGGAAAAATGGTGGCTTCTTACGAAGCGATTCCATTCGGCAGATTCCACGCACAAACTTTTCAGTGGGATCTGCTGGACAAATGGTCCGGATCGCATCTGCAGATGCATCAGCGGATAACTTTGTCTCCACGGACAAGGGTGTCTCTTCTGTGGTGGTTGCAGAGTGCTCATCTGTTAGAGGGCCGCAGATTCGGCATACAGGACTGGGTCCTGGTGACCACGGATGCCAGTCTGAGAGGCTGGGGAGCAGTCACACAGGGAAGAAACTTCCAGGGAGTGTGGTCAAGCCTGGAGATGTCTCTTCACATAAATATACTGGAGCTAAGAGCGATTTACAATGCTCTAAGCCTGGCAAGACCCCTGCTTCAGGGTCAGCCGGTGTTGATCCAGTCGGACAACATCACGGCAGTCGCCCACGTAAACAGACAGGGCGGCACAAGAAGCAGGAGGGCAATGGCAGAAGCTGCAAGGATTCTTCGCTGGGCGGAAGATCATGTGATAGCACTGTCAGCAGTGTTCATTCCGGGAGTGGACAACTGGGAAGCGGACTTCCTCAGCAGACACGACCTACACCAGGGAGAGTGGGGACTTCATCCAGAAGTCTTCCACATGATTGTGAACCGTTGGGAAAAACCAAAGGTGGATATGATGGCGTCCCGCCTCAACAAAAAACTGGACAGGTATTGCGCCAGGTCAAGAGACCCTCAGGAAATAGCTGTGGACGCTCTGGTAACACCGTGGGTGTTCCAGTCAGTGTATGTGTTTCCTCCTCTGCCTCTCATACCAAAAGTACTGAGAATTATACGGCAAAGGGGAGTAAGAACGATACTCGTGGCTCCGGATTGGCCAAGAAGAACTTGGTACCCGGAACTTCAGGAGATGCTCACGGAAGATCCGTGGCCTCTACCTCTAAGACAGGACCTGCTTCAGCAGGGACCGTGTCTATTCCAAGACTTACCGCGGCTGCGTTTGACGGCATGGCGGTTGAACGCCGAATTCTAAGGGAAAAAGGCATTCCAGAAGAGGTCATCCCTACCCTGGTCAAAGCCAGGAAGGAGGTGACTGCACAACATTATCACCGCATTTGGAGAAAATATGTTGCGTGGTGTGAGGCCAGGAAGGCCCCGACGGAGGAATTTCAACTGGGTCGATTCCTACATTTCCTGCAAACAGGATTGTCTATGGGCCTCAAATTAGGGTCCATTAAGGTTCAAATTTCGGCCCTGTCGATTTTCTTCCAGAAAGAATTGGCTTCAGTTCCTGAAGTCCAGACTTTTGTAAAAGGAGTACTACATATACAGCCCCCGGTTGTGCCCCCAGTGGCTCCGTGGGATCTTAATGTAGTTTTGGATTTTCTCAAATCCCATTGGTTTGAACCACTCAAATCGGTGGATTTGAAATATCTTACATGGAAAGTAACCATGCTACTGGCCCTGGCTTCAGCCAGGAGAGTGTCAGAATTGGCGGCTTTATCGTATAAAAGCTCATATCTGATTTTCCATTCGGACAGGGCAGTACTGCGGACGCGTCCTCAGTTTCTGCCTAAGGTGGTTTCAGCATTTCACCTGAACCAGCCTATTGTGGTGCCTGCGGCTACTAGCGATTTGGAGGATTCCAAGTTGCTGGACGTTGTCAGGGCATTGATAATATATATTTCAAGGACGGCTGGAGTCAGAAAATCTGACTCGCTGTTTATACTGTATGCACCCAACAAGCTGGGTGCTCCTGCTTCTAAGCAGACGATTGCTCGTTGGATTTGTAGCACAATTCAACTTGCACATTCTGTGGCAGGCCTGCCACAGCCTAAATCTGTCAAGGCCCATTCCACAAGGAAGGTGGGCTCATCTTGGGCGGCTGCCCGAGGGGTCTCGGCATTACAACTCTGCCGAGCAGCTACGTGGTCGGGGGAGAACACGTTTGTAACATTCTACAAATTTGATACCCTGGCTAAAGAGGACCTGGAGTTCTCTCATTCGGTGCTGCAGAGTCATCCGCACTCTCCCGCCCGTTTGGGAGCTTTGGTATAATCCCCATGGTCCTGACGGAGTCCCAGCATCCACTAGGACGTCAGAGAAAATAAGATTTTACTTACCGATAAATCTATTTCTCGTAGTCCGTAGTGGATGCTGGGCGCCCATCCCAAGTGCGGATTGTCTGCAATACTTGTACATAGTTATTGTTACAAAAAAATCGGGTTGTTATTGTTGTGAGCCGTCTGTTCAGAGGCTCCTACGTTTGTCATACTGTTAACTGGGTTCAGATCACAAGTTGTACGGTGTGATTGGTGTGGCTGGTATGAGTCTTACCCGGGATTCAAAATCCTTCCTTATTGTGTACGCTCGTCCGGGCACAGTATCCTAACTGAGGCTTGGAGGAGGGTCATAGGAGGAGGAGCCAGTGCACACCACCTAGTCCTAAAGCTTTTATTTTTGTGCCCTGTCTCCTGCGGAGCCGCTAATCCCCATGGTCCTGACGGAGTCCCAGCATCCACTACGGACTACGAGAAATAGATTTATCGGTAAGTAAAATCTTATTTTTTCTTCTTTGCGTCATGTGCTGTTTGGGGAGTAGTTTTTGGAAGGGCCATCCTGCCTGACACTGCAGTGCCACTCCTAGATGGGCCAGGTGTTTGTGTCGGCCACTAGGGTCGCTTAGCTTACTCACACAGCTACCTCATTGCGCCTCTTTTTTTCTTTGCGTCATGTGCTGTTTGGGGAGTAGTTTTTGGAAGGGCCATCCTGCCTGACACTGCAGTGCCACTCCTAAATGGGCCAGGTGTTTGTGTCGGCCACTAGGGTCGCTTAGCTTACTCACACAGCTACCTCATTGCGCCTCTTTTTTTCTTTGCGTCATGTGCTGTTTGGGGAGTATTTTTTGGAAGGGCCATCCTGCGTGACACTGCAGTGCCACTCCTAGATGGGCCAGGTGTTTGTGTCGGCCACTAGGGTCGCTTAGCTTTCTCACACAGCTGCCTCTTTTCTTCTTCTTTGCGTCATGTGCTGTTTGGGGAGTAGTTTTTGGAAGGGCTATCCTGCCTGACACTGCAGTGCCACTCCTAGATGGGCCAGGTGTTTGTGTCGGCCACTAGGGTCGCTTAGCTTACTCACACAGCTACCTCATTGCGCCTCTTTTTTTCTTTGCGTCATGTGCTGTTTGGGGAGTATTTTTTGGAAGGGCCATCCTGCGTGACACTGCAGTGCCACTCCTAGATGGGCCAGGTGTTTGTGTCGGCCACTAGGGTCGCTTAGCTTACTCACACAGCTACCTCATTGTGCCTCTTTTTTTATTTGCGTCAAGTGCTGTTTGGGGAGTATATTCTTGAAGGACCATCCTGCGTGACACTGCAGTGCCACTCCTAGATGGGCCAGGTGTTTGTGTCGGCCACTAGGGTCGCTTAGCTTACTCACACAGCTACCTCATTGCGCCTCATTTTTTCTTTGCGTCATGTGCTGTTTGGGGAGTATATTCTTGAAGGGCCATCCTGCGTGACACTGCAGTGCCACTCCTTGATGGGCCAGGTGTTTGTGTCGGCCACTAGGGTCGCTTAGATTACTCACACAGCTACCTCATTGAGCCTCTTTTTTTCTTTGCGTCATGTGCTGTTTGGGGAGTAGTTTTTGGAAGGGCCATCCTGCCTGACACTGCAGTGCCACTCCTAGATGGGCCAGGTGTTTGTGTCGGCCACTAGGGTCGCTTAGCTTACTCACACAGCTACCTCATTGCGCCTCTTTTTTTCTTTGCGTCATGTGCTGTTTGGGGAGTATTTTTTTGGAAGGGCCATCCTGCGTGACACTGCAGTGCCACTCCTAGATGGGCCAGGTGTTTGTGTCGGCCACTAGGGTCGCTTAGCTTACTCACACAGCTACCTCATTGTGCCTCTTTTTTTCTTTGCGTCATGTGCTGTTTGGGGAGGATATTCTTGAAGGGCCATCCTGCGTGACACTGCAGTACCACTCCTAGATGGGCCAGGTGTTTGTGTCGGCCACTAGGGTCGCTTAGCTTACTCACACAGCTACCTCATTGTGCCTCTTTTTTTCTTTGCGTCATGTGCTGTTTGGGGAGTATATTCTTGAAGGGCCATCCTGCGTGACACTGCAGTGACACTCCTAGATGGGCCAGGTGTTTGTGTCGGCCATTAGGGTCGCTTAGCTTTCTCACACAGCTACCTCATTGCGCCTCTTTTTTTTCTTCTTTACGTCATGTGCTGTTTGGGGAGTTTTTGGAAGGGCCATCCTGCCTGACACTGCAGTGCCACTCCTAGATGGGCCAGGTGTTTGTGTCGGCCACTAGGGTCGCTTAGCTTACTCACACAGCTACCTCATTGCGCCTCTTTTTTTCTTTGCGTCATGTGCTGTTGGGGAGTATATTCTTGAAGGGCCATCCTGCGTGACACTGCAGTGCCACTCCTAGACGGGCCAGGTGTTTGTGTCGGCCACTAGGGTCGCTTAGCTTACTCACACAGCTCCCTCTTTGCGCCTCTTTTTTTCTTTGCGTCATGTGCTGTTTGGGGAGTATTTTTTGGAAGGGCCATCCTGCGTGACACTGCAGTGCCACTCCTAGATGGGCCAGGTGTTTGTGTCGGCCACTAGGGTCGCTTAGCTTACTCACACAGCTACCTCATTGCGCCTCTTTTTTTCTTTGCGTCATGTGCTGTTTGGGGAGTATTTTTTGGAAGGGCCATCCTGCGTGACACTGCAGTGCCACTCCTAGATGGGCCAGGTGTTTGTGTCGGCCACTAGGGTCGCTTAGCTTTCTCACACAGCTGCCTCTTTTCTTCTTCTTTGCGTCATGTGCTGTTTGGGGAGTAGTTTTTGGAAGGGCTATCCTGCCTGACACTGCAGTGCCACTCCTAGATGGACCAGGTGTTTGTGTCGGCCACTAGGGTCGCTTAGCTTACTCACACAGCTACCTCATTGCGCCTCTTTTTTTCTTTGCGTCATGTGCTGTTTGGGGAGTATTTTTTGGAAGGGCCATCCTGCGTGACACTGCAGTGCCACTCCTAGATGGGCCAGGTGTTTGTGTCGGCCACTAGGGTCGCTTAGCTTACTCACACAGCTACCTCATTGTGCCTCTTTTTTTATTTGCGTCAAGTGCTGTTTGGGGAGTATATTCTTGAAGGACCATCCTGCGTGACACTGCAGTGCCACTCCTAGATGGGCCAGGTGTTTGTGTCGGCCACTAGGGTCGCTTAGCTTACTCACACAGCTACCTCATTGCGCCTCTTTTTTTCTTTGCGTCATGTGCTGTTTGGGGAGTATATTCTTGAAGGGCCATCCTGCGTGACACTGCAGTGCCACTCCTTGATGGGCCAGGTGTTTGTGTCGGCCACTAGGGTCGCTTAGATTACTCACACAGCTACCTCATTGAGCCTCTTTTTTTCTTTGCGTCATGTGCTGTTTGGGGAGTAGTTTTTGGAAGGGCCATCCTGCCTGACACTGCAGTGCCACTCCTAGATGGGCCAGGTGTTTGTGTCGGCCACTAGGGTCGCTTAGCTTACTCACACAGCTACCTCATTGCGCCTCTTTTTTTCTTTGCGTCATGTGCTGTTTGGGGAGTATTTTTTTGGAAGGGCCATCCTGCGTGACACTGCAGTGCCACTCCTAGATGGGCCAGGTGTTTGTGTCGGCCACTAGGGTCGCTTAGCTTACTCACACAGCTACCTCATTTTGCCTCTTTTTTTCTTTGCGTCATGTGCTGTTTTGGGAGGATATTCTTGAAGGGCCATCCTGCATGACACTGCAGTACCACTCCTAGATGGGCCAGGTGTTTGTGTCGGCCACTAGGGTCGCTTAGCTTACTCACACAGCTACCTCATTGTGCCTCTTTTTTTCTTTGCGTCATGTGCTGTTTGGGGAGTATATTCTTGAAGGGCCATCCTGCGTGACACTGCAGTGCCACTCCTAGATGGGCCAGGTGTTTGTGTCGGCCATTAGGGTCGCTTAGCTTTCTCACACAGCTACCTCATTGCGCCTCTTTTTTTTCTTCTTTACGTCATGTGCTGTTTGGGGAGTTTTTGGAAGGGCCATCCTGCCTGACACTGCAGTGCCACTCCTAGATGGGCCAGGTGTTTGTGTCGGCCACTAGGGTCGCTTAGCTTACTCACACAGCTACCTCATTGCGCCTCTTTTTTTCTTTGCGTCATGTGCTGTTGGGGAGTATATTCTTGAAGGGCCATCCTGCGTGACACTGCAGTGCCACTCCTAGACGGGCCAGGTGTTTGTGTCGGCCACTAGGGTCGCTTAGCTTACTCACACAGCTACCTCATTGCGCCTCTTTTTTTTCTTCTTTGCGTCATGTGCTGTTTGGGGAGTATTTTTTGGAAGGGCCATCCTGCCTGACACTGCAGTGCCACTCCTAGATGGGCCAGGTGTTTGTGTCGGCCACTTGGGTCGCTTAGCTTAGCCATCCAGCGACCTATGTGCAAATTTTAGGACTAAAAATAATATTGTGAGGTGTTCAGAATAGACTGTAAATGAGTGTAAATTATGGTTATTGAGGTTAATAATACTATGGGATCAAAATGACCCCCAAATTCAATGATTTAAGTAGTGATGAGCGGGTTCGGTTCCTCGGAATCCAAACCCGCCCGAACTTCTCCCTTTTTTGCACGGGTCCGAGCAGACTCGGATCCTCCCGCCTTGCTCGGTTAACCCGTGCGCGCCCGAATGTCATCGTCCCGCTGTCGGATTCTCGCGAGACTCGGATTCTATATAAGGAGCCGCGCGTCGCCGCCATTTTCACACGTGCATTGAGATTGATAGGGAGAGGATGTGGCTGGCGTCCTCTCCGTTATAGTAGAACTATACTATAGTAGAAGAACTTAGTTATAAATTGTGGGGAGGATTGGGGACGGGGAGCAGCTGTTAGGGAGTGCAGGGTTTTGAGTTTAATTAATCTGTTGTTTCTCTGCCTGAAAAAAAACGCTCCACCACATCTGTGCTCACTCAGTGTGCTGCTTTGCTGCATGATATATCTGTGCTGAGTGCACTGCTCATATTGCCTAATTGTGGGGACTGGGGAGCAGTTATAGCAGGAGTACAGTGCACAGTTTTGCTGACAGTGACCACCAGTCCAGTATACGTTTGTCTGCCTGAAAAACACTGTGGTGTTTTTTTTTTCTTTCTTCATGCTAGTTTGTTTAGCAGTCTGCTGACAGTGTCCACCAGGTCCGTTATACAGTATATTATATTTATATATAAGCACTAAGCAGCAGTACGGTAGGCCACGGCTGTACCTATCTCTGTGTCGACTCGTCACTCGTCGTCCATAAGTATAAGTAATACTATCCATCCATCTACATTATACCTGTGGTGTTTTTTTTCTTTCTTCATACAAGTTTAGCAGTCTGCTGACACTGTCCACCAGGTCCGTTATACAGTATATTATATTTATATATAAGCACTAAGCAGCAGTACGGTAGGCCACGGCTGTACCTACCTCTGTGTCGACTCGTCACTCTTCGTCCATAAGTATAAGTAATACTATCCATCCATCTACATTATACCTGTGGTGTTTTTTTTTTTTCTTCATACTAGTTTAGCAGTCTGCTGACACTGTCCACCAGGTCCGTTATACAGTATATTATATTTATATATAAGCACTAAGCAGCAGTACGGTAGGCCACGGCTGTACCTACCTCTGTGTCGACTCGTCACTCGTTGTCCATAAGTATAAGTAATACTATCCATCCATCTACATTGTATACCTGTGGTGTTTTTTTTTCTTTCTTCATACTAGTTTAGCAGTCTGCTGACACTGTCCACCAGGTCCGTTATACAGTATATTATATTTATATTTCTCTGACGTCCTAGTGGATACTGGGGACTCCGTAAGGACCATGGGGAATAGCGGCTCCGCAGGAGACTGGGCACAAAAGTAAAGCTTTAGGACTACCTGGTGTGCACTGGCTCCTCCCCCTATGACCCTCCTCCAAGCCTCAGTTAGATTTTTGTGCCTGAACGAGAAGGGTGCACACTAGGTGGCTCTCCTGAGCTGCTTAGTGAAAAGTTTAGTTTTAGGTTTTTTATGTTCAATGAGACCTGCTGGCAACAGGCTCACTGCATCGAGGGACTAAGGGGAGAAGAAGCGAACTCACCTGCGTGCAGAGTGGATTGGGCTTCTTAGGCTACTGGACATTAGCTCCAGAGGGACCGATCACAGGCCCAGCCATGGATGGGTCCCAGAGCCGCGCCACCGGCCCCCTTACAGAGCCAGAAGACAGAAGAGGTCCGGAAAATCGGCGGCAGAAGACGTCCTGTCTTCAATAAGGTAGCGCACAGCACCGCAGCTGTGCGCCATTGCTCTCAGCACACTTCACACTCCGGTCACTGAGGGTGCAGGGCGCTGGGGGGGGGGGGGGGCGCCCTGAGACGCAATAAAAATACCTTAGATGGCTAAAAATACATCACATATAGCTCCTGGGCTATATGGATGCATTTAACCCCTGCCAGTTTTTCCTTAAAAATGCGGGAGAAAGGCCGCCGAGAAGGGGGCGGAGCCTATCTCCTCAGCACACAAGCGCCATTTTCCCTCACAGCTCCGTTGGAGGGAAGCTCCCTGGCTCTCCCCTGCAGTCACTACACTACAGAAAGGGTTAAAAAAAGAGAGGGGGGCACTAATTAGGCGCAGTATTAAAAATACAGCAGCTATAAGGGGAAAAACACTTATATAAGGTTATCCCTGTATATATATAGCGCTCTGGTGTGTGCTGGCAAACTCTCCCTCTGTCTCCCCAAAGGGCTAGTGGGGTCCTGTTCTCTATCAGAGCATTCCCTGTGTGTGTGCTGTGTGTCGGTACGTTTGTGTCGACATGTATGAGGAGAAAAATGATGTGGAGACGGAGCAGATTGCCTGTAATAGTGATGTCACCCCCTAGGGGGTCGACACCTGAGTGGATGAACTGTTGGAAGGCATTACGTGACAGTGTCAGCTCTGTATTAAAGACAATGGTTGACATGAGACAGCCGGCTACTCAGTTTGTGCTTGTCCAGACGTCTCATAGGCCGTCAGGGGCTCTAAAGCGCCCGTTACCTCAGATGGCAGATATAAACGCCGACACGGATACTGACTCCAGTGTCGATGGTGAAGAGACAAATGTGACTTCCAGTAGGGCCACACGTTACCTGATTGAGGCAATGGAAAATGTTTTACACATTTCTGATAATACGAGTACCACCAAAAAGGGGTATTATGTTCGGTGAGGAAAAACTACCTGTAGTTTTTTCTGAATCTGAGAGATTAAATGAGGTGTGTGATGATGCGTGGGTTTCCCCCGATAACAACTGATAATTTCTAGAATGTTATTGGCATTATATCCTTTCCCGCCAGAGGTTAGGGTGCGTTGGGAAACACCCCCTAGGGTGGATAAATCGCTCACACGCTTGTAAGAACAAGGGCTCTACCCTCTCCTGAGATGGCCGCCCTTAAGGATCCTGCTGTTAGAAAGCAGGAGGGTATCCTAAAATGTATTTACACACATACTGGTGTTATACTGCGACCAGCAATCGCCTCAGCCTGGATGTGCAGTGCTGGGTGGGCGTGGTCGGATTCCCTGACTGAAAATATTGATACCCTATATAGGGACGATGTATTATTGCCTATAGAGCATTTAAAAGATGCATTTCTATATATGCGTGCTGCACAGCGGAATATTTGCCAACTGGCATCAAGTCTAAGTGCGTTGTCCGTTTCTGCCAGTAGAGGGTTATGGACAACGACAGTGGTCAGGTGATGCGGATTCCAAACTGTATATGGAAGTATTGCATTATTAAGGGGAGGAGTTATTTGGGGTCGGTCTTTCAGACCTGGTGGCCACGGCAACAGCTGGGAAATCCACGTTTGTACCCCAGGTCGCCTCTCAACATAAGAAGACGCTGTATTATCAGGCGCAGTCTTTTCGTGGGCAAAAGGTTCCTCATTTCTGCCCCGTGACAGAGGGAGAGAAAAAAGGCTGCAGAAATCAGCCAGTTCCCAGGAACAGAAGCCTTCTCCGCCTCTGCCAAGCCCTCAGTATGAGGCTGGGGCTTTACAAGCAGAATCAGGCACGGTGGGGGCCCGTCTCAAGGAATTTCAGCGCGCAGTGGGCTCACTCGCAAGTAGACCCCTGGATCCTTCAGGTGATATCTCAGGGGTACAAATTGGAATTCGAGACGTCTCCCCCTCGCCGTTTCCTAAAGTCGGCTTTACCGATGTCTCCCTCTGACAGGGAGGCAGTTTTGGAAGCCATTCACAAGCTGTATTCCCAGCAGGTGATAATCAAGGTACCCCTCCTGCAACAGGGAACGGGGTATTATTCCACACTCTTGTGGTACCGAAGCCGGACGGCTCAGTGAAACTGATTCTAAATCTAAAATCTTGAACACTTACATACGGAGGTTCAAATTCAAGATGGAGTCACTCAGAGCAGTGATTGCGAACTTGGAAGAAGGGGACTACATGATGTCTCGGGACATCAAGGATGCTTACCTTCATGTTCCAATTTACCCTTCTCACCAAGGGTACCTCAAATTTATGGTACAGAACTGTCACTATCGGTTTCAGACGCTGCCGTATGGATGGTCCACGCACCCCGGGTCTTTACCAAGGTAATGGCCGAAATGATGATACTCCTTCGAAGGAAGGGAATTTTAGTTATCCCTTACTTGGACGATTCCCTGATAAGGGTAAGATCCAGGGAACAGTTGGAGGTCGGCGTAGCACTTTCTCAGGTAGTGTTGCGGCAGCACGGTTGGATTCTCAATATTCCAAAATTGCAGCTGGTTCCGACGACTCGTCTTCTGTTCCTAGGGATGATTCGGGACACAGTCCAGAAAAAGGTGTTTCTCCCGGAGGAGAAAGCAAGGGAGTTATCCGAGCTAGTCAGGAACCTCCTAAAACCGAGCCAAGTCTCAGTGCATCAATGCACAAGGGTTCTGGAAAAAATGGCGGCTTTCTACGAAGCAATCCCATTCGGCAGATTCCACGCAAGAACTTTCCAGTGGGACCTGCTGGACAAATGGTCCGGGTCGCATCTTCAGATGCATCAGCGGATAACCCTGTCACCAAGGACAAGGGTGTCCCTCCTGTGGTGGTTGCAGAGTGCTCATCTTCTAGAGGGCCGCAGATTCGGCATTCAGGACTGGGTCCTGGTGACCACGGATGCCAGCCTGCGAGGCTGGGGAGCAGTCACACAGGGTAGGAATTTCCAGGGCTTATGGTCAAGCCTGGAGACATCACTTCACATAAATATCCTGAAGCTAAGGGTCATTTACAATGCTCTAAGCTTAGCAAGACCTCTGCTTCAAGGTCAGCCGGTGTTGATCCAGTCGGACAACATCACGGCAGTCACCCACGTAAACAGACAGGGTGGCACAAGAAGCAGGAGGACAATGGCAGAAGCTGCAAGGATTCTTCGCTGGGCGGAAAATCATGTGATAGCACTGTCAGCAGTATTCATTCCGGGAGTGGACAACTGGGAAGCAGACTTCCTCAGCAGACACGACATCCACCTGGGAGAGTGGGGACTTCACCCAGAAGTCTTCCACATGATTATAAACCGTTGGAAAAAACTCAACAGGTATTGCGCCAGGTCAAGGGACCCTCAGGCAATAGCTGTAGACGCTCTGGTAACACCGTGGGTGTACCAGTCAGGGTATGTGTTCCCTCCTCTGCCTCTCATACCCAAGGTACTGAGAATTATAAGATGGAGAGGAGTAAGCACTATATTCGTGGCTCTGGATTGGCCAAGTAGGACTTGGTAACCGAAACTTCAAGAGATGCTCACGGAGGATCCGTGGCCTCTACCTCTAAGAAGGGACCTGCTCCAGCAAGGACCCTGTCTATTCCAAGACTTACCGCGGCTGCGTTTGACGGCATGGCGGTTGAACGCCGGATCCTGAATGAAAAAGGCATTCCGGATGAAGTCATCCCTATCCTGATCAAAGCCAGGAAGGATGTAACCGCAAAACATTATCACCGCATTTGGCGAAAATATGTTGCGTGGTGCGAGGCCAGTAAGGCCCGACGGAGGAATTTCAACTGGGTCGATTCCTACATTTCCTGCAAACAGGAGTGTCTATGGGCCTGAAATTGGGGTCCATTAAGGTTCAAATTTTGGCCCTGTCAATTTTCTTCCAAAAAGAACTAGCTTCAGTCCCTGAAGTTCAGACGTTTGTAAAAGGGGTACTGTATATACAGCCTCCTTTTGTGCCTCCAGTGGCACCTTGGGATCTCAATGTAGTTTTTGGGTTCCAAAAGTCACGTTGGTTGAACCACTTAAATCTGTGCAGTTAAAATATCTCACATGGAAAGTGGTCATGCTGTTGGCCCTGGCCTGGGCCAGGCGCGTGTCAGAATTGGCGGCTTTATCCTGTAAAAGCCCTTATCTGATTTTCCATTCGGATAGGGCGGAATTGAGGACTCATCCTCCGTTTCTCCCTAAGGTGTTTTCAGCGTTTCACCTGAACCAACCTATTGTGGTGCCTGCGACTACTAGGGACTTGGAGGACTCCAAGTTGCTAGACGTTGTCAGGGCCCTGAAAATATATGTTTCCAGGACGGCTGGAGTCAGAAAAGCTGACTCGCTGTTTATCCTGTATGCACCCAACAAGCTGGGTGCTCCTGCTTCTAAGCAGACTATTGCTCGTTGGATTTGTAGTACAATTCAGCTTGCACATTCTGTGGCAGGCCTGCCACAGCCAAAAATCTGTAAAGGCCCACTCCACAAGGAAGGTGGACTCATCTTGGGCAGCTGCCCGAGGGGTCTCGGCTCTACATCTTTGCCGAGCAGCTACTTGGTCAGGAGCAAATACGTTTGTAAAATTCTACAAATTTGATACCCTGACTGAGGAGGACCTGGAGTTCTCTCATTTGGTGCTGCAGAGTCATCCGCACTCTCCCGCCCATTTGGGAGCTTTGGTATAATCCCCATGGTCCTTACGGAGTCCCCAGCATCCACTAGGACGTCAGAGAAAATAAGAATTTACTTACCGATAATTCTATTTCTCGTAGTCCGTAGTGAATGCTGGGCGCCCAGCCCAAGTGCGGATTGTCTGCATTACTGGTACATAGTTATTGTTACCAAAAATCGGGTTATTGCTGTAGTGAGCCATCTTTTCTAGAGGCTCCTCTGTTATCATGCTGTTAACTGGGTTTAGATCACAAGTTATACGGTGTGATTGGTGTGGCTGGTATGAGTCTTACCCGGGATTCAAAATCCTTCCTTATTGTGTACGCTCGTCCGGGCACAGTATCCTAACTGAGGCTTGGAGGAGGGTCATAGGGGGAGGAGCCAGTGCACACCAGGTAGTCCTAAAGCTTTACTTTTCTGCCCAGTCTCCTGCGGAGCCGCTATTCCCCATGGTCCTTACGGAGTCCCCAGCATCCACTACGGACTACGAGAAATAGAATTATCGGTAAGTAAATTCTTATTATAAGCACTAAGCAGCAGTACGGTAGGCCACGGCTGTACCTACCTCTGTGTCGACTCGTCACTCGTCGTCCATAAGTATAAGTAATACTATCCATCCATCTACATTGTATACCTGTGGTGGCTTTTACTTGTGCGCAAAATATGGAGAACAAAAATGTGGAGGTTAAAAAAATAGGGAAAGATCAAGATCCACTTCCACCTCGTGCTGAAGCTGCTGCCACTAGTCATGGCCGAGACGATGAAATGCCATCAACGTCGTCTGCCAAGGCCGATGCCCAATGTCATAGTACAGAGCATGTAAAATCCAAAACACAAAAGATCAGTAAAAAAATGACCCAAAAATCCAAATTAAAAGCATCTGAGGAGAAGCGTAAACTTGCCAATATGCCATTTACGACACGCAGTGGCAAGGAACGGCTGAGGCCCTGGCCTATGTTCATGGCTAGTGGTTCAGCTTCACATGAGGATGGAAGCACTCATCCTCTCGCTAGAAAAAAGAAAAGACTTGCGGCAAAAGCACAGCAAAGAACTGTGCGTTCTTCGAAATCACAAATCCCAAAGGAGAGTCCAATTGTGTCGGTTGCGATGCCTGACCTTCCCAACACTGGACGGGAAGAGCTTGCCAAGTCAAGCGGAACGCGACCTGTCAACATCTCCTCCTTCACATTCTCCCACAACAGGGGGTGCGAGGAAAAGGCTACGAATTCCGAGCCCACCCGCTGGCGGTGATGCAGGGCAGTCTGGAGCGACTGCTGATGCTGACATCTGGTCCGGACTGAAGGACCTGCCAACGATTACTGACATGTCGTCTACTGTCACTGCATATGATTCTCTCACCATTGAAAGAATGGTGGAGGATTATATGAGTGACCGCATCCAAGTAGGCACGTCAGACAGTCCGTACGTATACTGGCAGGGAAAAGAGGCAATTTGGAGGCCCTTGCACAAACTGGCTTTATTCTACCTAAGTTGCCCTCCCTCCAGTGTGTACTCCGAAATAGTGTTTAGTGCCGCCGCTCACCTTGTCAGTAATCGGCGTACGAGGCTACTTCCAGAAAATGTGGAGAAGATGATGTTCATTAAAATGAATTATAATCAATTACTCCTTGGAGACATTCACCAGCAGCAATTGCCTCCAGAAAGTACACGGGGATCTGAGATGGTGGATTTCAGTGGGGACGAATTAATAATCTGTGAGGAGGGGGATGTACACAGTGAAAGGGGTGATGAATCGGACGATGATGATGAGGTGGACATCTTGCCTCTGTAGAGCCAGTTTGTGCAAGGAGAGATTGATTGCTTCTTTTTTGGTGGGGGCCCAAACCAACCAGTCATTTCAGTCACAGTCGTGTGGCAGACCCTGTCGCTGAAATGATGGATTGGTTAAAGTGTGCATGTCCTGTTTATACAACATAAGGGTGGGTGGGAGGGCCCAAGGACAATTCCATCTTGCACCTCTTTTTTCTTTCATTTTTCTTTGCGTCATGTGCTGTTTGGGGAGTATGTTTTGGAAGGGTCATCCTGCGTGACACTGCAGTGCCACTCTTAGATGGGCCAGGTGTTTGTGTCGGCCACTAGGGTTGCTTAGCTTACTCACACAGCTACCTCATTGCGCCTCTTTTTTTTCTTCTTTGCGTCATGTGCTGTTTGGGGAGTAGTTTTTGGAAGGGCCATCCTGCCTGACACTGCAGTGCCACTCCTAGATGGGCCAGGTGTTTGTGTCGGCCACTAGGGTCGCTTAGCTTACTCACACAGCTACCTCATTGCGCCTCTTTTTTTTCTTCTTTGCGTCATGTGCTGTTTGGGGAGTAGTTTTTGGAAGGGCCATCCTGCGTGACACTGCAGTGCCACTCCTAGATGGGCCAGGTGTTTGTGTCGGCCACTAGGGTCGCTTAGCTTACTCACACAGCTACCTCATTGCGCCTCTTTTTTTTCTTCTTTGCGTCATGTGCTGTTTGGGGAGTAGTTTTTGGAAGGGCCATCCTGTGTGACACTGCAGTGCCACTCCTAGATGGGCCAGGTGTTTGTGTCGGCCACTAGGATCGCTTAGCTTACTCACACAGCTACCTCATTGCACCTCTTTTTTCTCTTCTTTGCGTCATGTGCTGTTTGGGGAGTAGTTTTTGGAAGGGCCATCCTGCGTGACACTGCAGTGCCACTCCTAGATGGGCCAGGTGTTTGTGTCGACCACTAGGGTCGCTAAGCTTACTCACACAGCTACCTCATTGCGCCTCTTTTTTTTCTTCTTTGCGTCGTGTGCTGTTTGGGGAGTAGTTTTTGGAAGGGCCATCCTGCGTGACACTATAGTGCCACTCCAGGATGGGCCAGGTGTTTCTGTCGGCCACTAGGGTCGCTTAGCTTAGCCATCCAGCAACCTCGGTGCAAATTTTAGGACTAAAAATAATATTGTGAGGTGTGAGGTGTTCAGAATAGACTGAAAATGAGTGGAAATTATGGTTATTGAGGTTAATAATACTATGGGATCAAAATGACCCCCAAATTCAATGATTTAAGCTGTTTTTTAGGGTTTTTTGAAAAAAAACACCTGAATCCAAAACACACCCGAATCCGACAAAAAAAAAATCGGTGAGGTTTTGCCGAAACGCGTTCGAACCCAAAACACGGCCACGGAACCGAACCCAAAACACAAAACCCGAAAAATTTCAGGTGCACATCCCTAGATTTAAGCTGTTTTTGAGTTTTTTTTTAAAAAAACTCCCGAATCCAAAACACACCCGAATCCGACAAAAAATATTCAGTGAGGTTTTGCCAAAACGCGTTCGAACCCAAAACACGGCCGCGGAACCGAACCCAAAACCAAAACCCAAAAAATTTCCGGTGCACATCACTAGTATATATATATATATATATATATATATATATATATACACACACATACATGTACACATATATACATAGCATATTAAACATGCATATATATATATATATATGCACACACACAAACAGTACACATATATATACACATGTATATATCCAATTTTATGCTCCGGCACTGGACACTGCCCCTGCAATGGGGCTGACTTGCTCAGGTGCCCTCCTCCAGGTACAAGAACCATATGGATGACAACATGGAAAGATGAGGCAGCACTCAGAGTCTTGAAACAGCTTAAAACTTGTAATGGTGCATATCAACGTTTCGGGGTCTCCCCCTTCATTAGGATTCAAGGGGGAGACCCCGAAACGTTGATATGCATTGATATGCACCATTACAAGTTTTAAGCTGTTTCAAGACTCTGAGTGCCGCCTCATCTTTCCATGTTGGTACACATGTATATATATATATATGTGTGTTGTGTGTGTGTGTGTGTGTGTGTGTGTGTGTGTGTGTGTGTGTGTGTGTGTTTATATGTATGTATGTATATACATGTGTATATACTGTATGTATGCACATGGATATATATGTACTATAATTAAAATAAAGTAAACTTTTATTGCACTTACAAGTGCCACCAGGAAGACCGCAGGCTGCAGAGGACGCTAGACAGCCATTAATAATACTCATGCAGCTAAAAAAAAAAAAAATGTTTTTATTTTTTTAGTGGAGGGGGTTTCTGGGTGCTCGGACCCCCCCCCCCCTGGGTGCGCCACTGCATGGGGGTTTGAGAGGGGTGGGGGAGTGAAAGAGGGTGGGGTGGGAGGTGGGGGTGTGTGGAAGGTGGGTGCCTTCTAACATGGCATCTTTGTTGTCTTCTTGCTCATCCTAAAAAACACAATGTAAAATATATGCTATTGTACTACAAATAAGTACTACATTTGGCAATATTATATACTACATAAATGGTACCTGGACATGCAAGTCTACAGCAACACACAAGCAAACCAGAAAACAGCATACAAAAAATGGCTGCTATAAATACATAACACCAGAGTGTCTCAAATGCAGTCCTCCAGACACTCCATCGGACCAGGCTCACCAGAGATGGTTTAATCAAATTGACTGAAGTACTAATTAAGTTACCTGTGGGCAAGCATGGAGGAACTTAAAACATGGACCGTAGTGGTACCTTGAGAGAATATGTTTTTAATTACCTACCGGTAAATCCTTTTCTCATAGTCCGTAGAGGATACTGGGGTCCACATTAGTACCATGGGGTATAGATAGGTCCACTAGGAGCCTTGGGCACCTTAAGAAATCAATAGTGTGCACTGGCTCCTCCCTCTATGCCCCTTCTACCAGACTCAGTCTAGGAAACTGTGCCCGAGGAGACGGACATATCCTGAGGAAGTATGTAACCGAACAGTGGTGAGATTCGAACCAGCACACACAAGAGGAAAGCCATGCTAACCAAAGTTGAACAGGAACAGCAACAGCTGAACCAACAACATTACTTAACAAAGTAACAGTGCAGGAAAAACGAAGCACTGGGCAGGCGCCCAGTATCCCCTACGGACTACGAGAAAAGGATTTACCGGTAGGTAATTAAAATCCTGTTTTCTCTTACGTCCTAGAGGATGCTGGGGTCCACTTTAGTACCATGGGGTATAGACGGCTCCGCAGGAGCCCTGGGCACTCTAAGACTTTTTAGCTGTGTGAACTGGCTCCTCCCTCTATGCCTTTCCTCCAGACCTCAGTTTAGAAAATGTGCCCGATGAGACTGGGTGCACACTAGTGGAGCTCTACTGAGTTCTGCTAAAAAATAGACTGTTAGGTTTTTTATTTTACAGGGAAGCTGCTGGCAACAGCTTCCCTGCTTCGTGGGACTTTAGGGGGGGAAGTAGGAACCAACTTCTCTCTTAGTTCCATGGTTCTGCTTCCGCTGACAGGACACCATTAGCTCCTGAAGGGTACTGAACACAGCTCCAGACTAGCCAGCATTCACTCCCACAGCACTGCCGCCACCCCCTATCAGAGCCAGAAGTCAGAAGACAGGTGAGTAGTTAGCGGAGTCCTGCAGAGAGGGGTCCTCCGGTCATCAAGGAGGATGGCATGTTCTCGGCACAGGGTGCAGAGCGCGCCGGGGGGACTGGAGGCGCACCGTGCACCCTGTGCTCTGAGGGCAGGGGTGTATCTTCCTATTGGCCAGGATGGCACTTGCCAGGGGCACCGGCCAAGAATGGGGCGCCGCCCGGCAGTGCAACCCACGCCAGGGAGTAGAATGACATAGTTTTCACTGAGTACATCCCTTAGCAGTGCTCATCCACTGCCGGACTCTCAGAAGCGTATTGCACTCTGACACTCTCTGTGGCTACAGTCACAATGATGGTGAATATAGCCGGGGAGCAGGGCACTTTCAGGTATGGGGAGGGGCGAGGCACCTCCTCTTCCTCATCCGCTCCCCTTCTCATTGGTCCCACGCGGACTGTCACCAAACAGCAGCCACTACAATCAGCACCAGTCAGCAGTGCAGCCTGAGCATACCTGTACATTTTCTGCGGTACTACAGCTGCACTGCATGGTCTATCCTGGCAGTCTGGATCACAGGTTACTAAGAGCTCTGTATGGAGAGGTATCTAGACCAGTGACTGCAAGTCCCAGCACACCTGCATGTATGTGTGCATATATCCCCTTGGTGCCCCTGTCCACACCCTCCTTGTAATTCCCCCTTAGTGTCACTGCCCGCACCATCCCTATAACTGCTCAGTGACCCCACCCATACACTCCTGTAATTCCCTCTGTGTCCCTGCCCGCACCCTCCCTGTAATTCCCTCTCAGTGTCCCTACAAGCACCGTAACCGTAATTCCCCCTCAGTCTCCCTGCTTGCACACTCCTCGTAATTCCTCCTCAGTGTCCCTGCTTGCACCCGCCCCGTAATTCCATCTCAGTGTCCCTGACTGTACCCTCCTCGTAATTCCTGCTCAGCACGGCCGTAGCTAGGTGTGTGCCTAGTGTTCTTGGCCCACAGTACATAGGCACTGAGGACAGAGAACCACATGTAATGTGTAAAAGGGAGATCTGCCTGCTGTAACGTGTAAAAGGGCGCTCTGCCTGCTGTAACGTGTAAAAGGGCGCTCTGCCTGCCGTAAAGTGTAAAAGGGAGCTCTGCCTGCCGTAACGTGTAAAAGGGAGCTCTGCTGCCGTAACGTGTAAAAGGGAGCTCTGCCTGCCGTAACGTGTAAAAGGGAGCTCTGCCTGCCGTAACGTGTAAAAGGGAGCTCTACCTGCCGTAACGTGTAAAAGGGAGCTTTGCCTGCCGTAATGTGTAAAAGGGAGCTCTACCTGCCGTAATGTGTAAAAGGGAGCTCTACCTGCCGTAATGTGTGTAAGTGGCGTCATTTGATTAATGGAGACCATTGTGCAGCGTAATATGAATTGGTATTATTTTGTTGCCATGTCCCTAACACATAAAGCAACACCCCTATAGTTTTGGCGCACACCTACAGCACGCACTGGCCCTATTTAAATATGGGGAGGGGGGCTGAGGCTGTCTCTTCCACACAGCGCTAAAATGTCTAGTTACGGTACTGGTCCTCAGTGTCCCTGCCTGCACCCTCCCCATAATTCCATCTCAGTGTCCCTGCCCGCTCCCTCCTCGTAATTCCTCCTCAGTGTTCCTTCTCGCACCCTCCCTGTAATTGCCCCTCAGTGTCCCTGACCTCAGCCTCCCTGTAGCCCTTCCCTCTCATTTTCCCTGCCCACACTCTCCTGTAATTCCACCTCAGTGTCCCTCCCTGTACCCTCCCCGTAATTCCCCCTCAGTGTCCCTGCCCACACACTCCTGTAATTCCCCCTCAGTGTCCCTGACCTCAGCCTTCCTGTAAGCCCTCCACCTCATTGTCCCTACCAGCACTCTCCCTGTAATTCTCCCTGAGGGCGGGATGCATCATTGCTTACCGTCACGTTTTCATTCCGTTTTCGCATTTGTTCCGCATTCTCGGATGTATCAATAAAGTTTTATTTTTCAATTTTCGCGTCACTTCCGCATTGCGCCCTTATCGCGGGCGGGCCGCGCCGTAACCCCTCCCCATTGGCAGCAACAGAGCTTTCGCACTGGCCAATGTATCAACAGTTGGCTCGGTGCTTACCGATATATTTAGATTCGCCTCATTGGAGTGGCGGAGTGTAATACATTTTTATAAAAGGTACACCAATGTGTTTGTTTTGGGAGGGTAAGAGGCACAGCAGGAGGATAGGAAAGGTGGATGGAGGCTGGAGGTACAGCAGTGGACAAACATGCTGGAGGGAGGCAGGAGGCACAGCAAGGAGGGACATATCCTGGAGGGAGGCACAGCAAAGGGGAACAAATCCTGCAGGGAGGCATGAGGCACAGCAAGGGGCAGAACACAACCTGGAGGGAGGCATGAGGCACAGCAAGGGGGAACACATCCTGCAGGGGGCATGAGGCACAGCAAGGGGCAGAACACAACCTGGATGAAGGCATGAGGCACAGCATGGGGCAGAACACAACCTGGATGAAGGCAGGAGGCACAGCAAGGGGCAGAACACATCCTGCAGGGAGGCATGAGGCACAGCAAGGGGCAGAACACAACCTGGAGGGAGGCATGAGGCACAGCAAGGGGGAACACATCCTGCAGGGAGGCATGAGGCACAGCAAGGGGCAGAACACAACCTGGAGGGAGGCATGAGGCACAGCAAGGGGCAGAACACATCCTGCAGGGAGGCATGAGGCACAGCAAGGGGCAGAACACAACCTGGAGGGAGTCATGAGGCACAGCAAGGGGGAACACATCCTGCAGGGAGGCATGAGGCACAGCAAGGGGCAGAACACAACCTGGAGGGAGGCATGAGGCACAGCAAGGGGCAGAACACAACCTGGAGGGAGGCATGAGGCACAGCAAGGGGGAACACATCCTGCAGGGAGGCATGAGGCACAGCAAGGGGCAGAACACAACCTGGAGGGAGGCATGAGGCACAGCAAGGGGCAGAACACAACCTGGAGGGAGGCATGAGGCACAGCAAGGGGGAACACATCCTGCAGGGGGGCATGAGGCACAGCAAGGGGCAGAACACAACCTGGATGAAGGCATGAGGCACAGCATGGGGCAGAACACAACCTGGATGAAGGCAGGAGGCACAGCAAGGGGCAGAACACATCCTGCAGGGAGGCATGAGGCACAGCAAGGGGCAGAACACAACCTGGAGGGAGGCATGAGGCACAGCAAGGGGGAACACATCCTGCAGGGAGGCATGAGGCACAGCAAGGGGCAGAACACAACCTGGAGGGAGGCATGAGGCACAGCAAGGGGCAGAACACATCCTGCAGGGAGGCATGAGGCACAGCAAGGGGCAGAACACAACCTGGAGGGAGGCATGAGGCACAGCAAGGGGGAACTCATCCTGCAGGGAGGCATGAGGCACAGCAAGGGGCAGAACACATCCTGGAGGGAGGCATGAGGGACAGCAGGTGAAATATGTTTATGATAGACTTACCATAGTTAAATATGTGAGGTACACTGGGTTCCACAGGGAATAACAGATTGGAATGTAGCCCAGAGCTTATAACCTGATCAATATGATATAAGCAAATGATCCTCTGAACAAGTACGAGGATTTATCTCTGGACCATGGATGAGGTGAGTATATTTATCTTTTATTTTCAGGTATCCGTGGATTCTACTTGGAGAAGAGGACCGATGTCGGCGTGTGAACATAGGTAAGTATGTGTGTGTCGGCAGTGTGTAATAAAGTTGTACTTGTCACGGTGTGTGTCTCCTGTTTTTATTTGGGTATTTTTTTTCCAGTAGTACTACAAGTACCAGTGGGCCAGATTTTCTCCCGCATGCTGGTACTTGTGTTTCTCCAAGTACCAGCTTGCGGGGGAGGCTTGCTGGGACTTGTAGGCCTATTGGAAAAAACAATATTCTGTCATTTTACTCAAGGCTATCAGCCTCCCATCCGCAGCCAATGGATGGGGGGGACAGCCTCGGGCTTCACCCCTGGCCCTTAGGTGGCTGGGGGGGGGGACCCCTTGATTGAAGGGGTCCCCACTCCCCCAGGGTACCCCGGCCAGGGGTGACTAGTTGGATATTTAATGCCACGGTCGCAGGGCACTGTATAAAAGTGACCCCCGGCTGTGGCATTATCTGTCCAGCTAGTGGAGCCCGGTGCTGGTTTTAAAAATACGGGGGACCCCTACGCTTTTTGTCCCCCGTATTTTTTGCACCAGCACCAGGCGCAGAGCCTGGTGCTGGTTTTAAAAATACGGGGGATCCCCTGTCCATTTTTCCCCCGCATTTTTAGAACCAGGACCAGCTCGAAGAGCCCGAGGTTGGTTATGCTTTGAAAGGGAGACCCCACGCCATTTTTTCCCGGAAATGTACCATTCAATCTAAAAAATAAAAAAAAATTATTTTAAAAAATATATAAATAATACTTGTGCCTCCAAAAAAGACAAACCAAGTACCTAATCCCATCTAATATAAATAGATATGCTTCAAGCTGCTGGGTTCCATCGTACGACTATCCAAATTATTAATAATGAATTAATTAATAATTATTAATAATGTGTGGGCCAGAAAAGTCCATTTATAATGACAACCACTGTTTTCTATGGGTGAAACGGGTTCAGTGTGAAAGGTACCAAAATGGTAATGAAATGGTAATTTACTGGTTACAACATGAGATGTGAAAGGGGTTAAACTGCTCAGACCCGTTTTAATAACCGTTTCAAATACCATTTCAAAAGCAGGTTTTACGATGTTAAAGTAGTATAACTGAACAGCTAAACTTTAGCCAGTTAGTGCCTTGGTTCAAGTACCATCTCTACACCCCTGATGTTCCCTGTGGAACCCCAGTGTACCCTGTAGCAGATTGTATTAATATTATTTTCACAATTTTTTTTTTAACATTTAATTTGCAGATGGATTTCAGCCTAAATTTTCTGAGGATAGTTCTGTCGATTGTAATGAGCAGGACAGGGACAGCAACTTCATATACAAATGCAGGATGTAGATTCACTGATCGAAGGAGGAGGAGGAGGAGATTGTTTAACCATAGGAAAAATTTGTTCAGAATTCCTAAAACCAAAGTACGAAAACGGTACAGATTATCTAGTGCTGCAATACTTGAGCTATACAATAAAATCAAGGAAGACATCACACCACACACAAAGAGAACTAAGGCTATCAGTGGTCTCACTAAACTTTTGGTAACTTTACATTATCTTGCTTCTGGCACGTTTCAGAGTACAGTGTCATCAGTTGGCGGTGTGAGCCAATCCTCTTTTAGCCGGTTTTTTGAGAAGGTGTTAGATGCCATCCTTAAGCACACCTCAGATTACATTCATTTCCCAAAAACAACTTCAGAGTGGATAAACCTAAAAAGAGGTTTTTTTGAAAAGGCAAAGTTCCCAAATGTGGTTGGGGCCATCGACTGTACCCACATTCCAATTTCGCCTTCACACGAATTAGATGAGGTTTGCAGGAACAGGAAAAACTTTCACTCGATGAACATTCAGGCCATCTGTGACCACAATTATAAATTTTTAAACATCTTTGCAGCTTTTCCGGGGAGTACACATGACGCCTACATTTTAAGGCATTCAAATGTGTACCAAAAATTTGAAAACGGTGACTATCCAGACTGCTGGTTACTAGGTGAGTTTCAGCATAATTTACAAAATACATATTTTCAATAGGGTGTTGCAGAGATGGGGAATGAGAAGACGGTAGTGTTGGTAGAATAAAGATTGCCAAGATAAAATGGGGTGCTAATTATCAATTAAATATTATTAAACAAAGTATTGAGTGTTAGCTAATTTAAATCAGATTTTTGACTTTGGGAAATCTGTTAGAACATACCCCAAACAAATGTTACTCTGTCTGCACATGTCACATCTGCCCCACCTGCATTGCACAGTTTTGCCTATTAGCTAACCAAATTTCATCTGCGCCCAGTTATGAATCTTGTCATGTGTTGCTATCCTACCCACACAGCTACTCTTTCTCCTATGCCTTAATCCTTTGTGACCATTGAATACTTACTGTTGTTTCACCAAGTCATGGCATTAAATTTATTTCCTCAGCTATCAGGCCTGCTGTAATTTGTAGTTAGAGATGCTAATGTTCTATGGTGTTCAATTCTTTTTTTTTTTTATGAGATCCTCTGGATTTTGAAAAATGTCATCAAAATTTTTATCTTAATTCCAAAATAAGTATCTAAACGTTTGAAAAATTCACTTATAGATGTAGATGAGATATTGAAAAATAAACTATAACAAAATTAATTTTATTCAAATGTTAATACAAATAATTTAGTTATATTTGTCTTCTTGTAGGGGATTCAGGATATGGCTGCAGGCCCTGGCTATTGACTCCTGTTCCAAGACCCAGGCATAGAAATGAAAAAAAATATAATAGAGCTCATATTACAACTCGTGGAATAATTGAGCGAGCTTTTGGCATCCTAAAAAGTCGCTTCCGGTGTATTTCACATTCAGGTGGCACTTTACTATATTCTGCTGCAAAAGTCTGTAAAATCTTCACCGTATGCTGCATTCTTCACAACATGTGTATTGACTATAGCATTGAATGGGAGCGAAAAGTAAGGGTCACTGAGGTAAATGCCTCAAATCGCTCTGATGAATATCATGGTAGTACCTTACATGGTGCTGGTGCTCGTTCCCAATTGATTCAAAGTTATTTTAGTTAATGTGGGCAAGAAACCTCAGCCTTTATGAATGTTTTTCTGATTTATGTGTTAATGCAGTTGCTCAGAATAGGTTACCCATTGGTTCTCTTGGCAGTGTTTATTATATTTCTGTTGTTTAAAAAAAAAAAAAAAAAAAAGAATATCTACTTAAAAAAAATACTGTGAAATGAGTAAATGATAATAAATGTATATAAAAAATAAACCAAGGTCTTCTGGTTCTTTCAAATATTAGTTTTAATAAATGCAACATTTTAACACACACCACTGTTCTATTAGACCCTCCTTAGGTTTTTTTTTTTCACCAAGGTCATAGGTGACAGGCTTCATCACTAGGATGAGAGTAAGTTTTTATTTTTATTCAAAATGAATATCTGAGTTGCTGAAACATATGTCAAACTAAAACAGAATATAAACTTCTCGAACAATAATTGAAAAAGATACATAAATTTGGGATTCTAAATTTGACACTTTAACAGTCGCTGTATTTTCCAAAAAATATGTATCCCAAGCGTAGACGATTCTAACTGAATAATGAAAAATAAATCTTCTTGCAATACAGATCTCAATGATAACCGTCACCTGTAGGAATAAAAAAATAATAATTCAACAATACAACAGCTTTTCAAATCATGGTTTTAGAGACAACTGTTACATGCAGACCATTGCCATAGCCAAAGTTCCCTGCATGCTGATAACGACATGCAAGATATCTGCGCAGTCAGCATACTCAAGACCTTAATGGATTCCACCCTGATGGATTCCACCCTTGTGCCGCCACAACTCACCACCTTATCTTCTGGATCTGTCAGGGAGTGGCAGCATGCTGTGGGGCTTCTCGTACACTATCGGTTGATAAATTGTGAATAAAGTTGTACTACTGTGAGCCATAATTTGAACTGGGGGTGCTATTGTGCGGTCATGCCCCTTGACCGCAAAACACAAACCTTTCTGAGCTGTGCGACGAATGTGCACACTGTTCTTATTTTAATTACAGGTGGTGTTAAAAAAAAAAAGGACTGCTATGGGTGGGGGTTGATGGTGGTGGGAAAGGAGGTACAGGGTCAGAGGTAGAACTAGCGGTGGTGTTAAGGGGCAACAGCAAAATTTTATCCTAGGGCATAATATTGGTTAGGGCCATCTCTGTATGCATACACCTCAAAATATGTTGAAGTTTAATACGTAAAGATGTATTAAAATTTCCAAATATGCACAGTCATTGATACACATCCACTCTAACAGACACTTACCTCAAAAACTTTTAATCCTCATTATCAAAAAATTTTCTTGGTCTTTTGAACAAGCGTTTTGGACGAACTGTTTGTGCCATATCCCCAATCTCCTGCTGTTTCAAATGACCAGACTCTGGAATCTCTGAATTCAGATAATTGGAGTCCTCATCCTGTCCTGTCGGAAATTGATCATTCTCATCTTCATTCTCAATTTGTTCTTGATAGGATGAGACGTGTTCTACATCGGGATTTTTTGTTGCCTTTAATTTTTCTGAAATCGTTTCAAGATAATATATCATGGTTTCTTGATTTTTGCAGATTTCTTTGCCAAGCTCAGATATCACTCTTATTATTTCAGTTGAATCTTTGTGTAAAATTTCAAATTCTTGATTGACCACATTCTTATTTACGTTAAGGGCAGACTCTATTAGATTATTAATATTATCATTGATGGGAAATACTTCTGTTGCCTTTATCTGAGATTTACTCGTCATGTTTTTCAAACCTTCGTATCTTCTTCCTTTATTTATTGAAGTTGAACACTCAGGTTTGCCTTCTTGACTGTTTTCAGAATCACATGCCGAAGAGTCTCGAATCTCCAAAGTCTCCGTTAGTAGATTACTTGCAATTTCTGATTTATCCAGATCATACCTAATATTTGTGGAGGATGTCTTCACTTTAAAATTGAAAAAAAAAAAGAAAATATTTAAAAATAAATTTAACTTAAAATTAAAAATAAACACCATTTTAAAAATTACATTTACAGTATAAAAGACATACAAAGTTAGCTTTAAAATTTTAACCATATGCATCTCAACATGGAGATTCCATGTGATATAACTTCAACCATCTTACATTGCAAGAATATAGGAAAACAAATGAATGTTAGAATTTGTAGATGGGACAGGGCTTGAGAGCATACTCTTTATTCATTTGAAAATCACTCTCTTGACAAAGGGCCCCACCACCCACTCCAGTGTCCACTGCTAGTCTGATGTCCGCTGCTTGAGAAAACGCTGGATGGCTGGGCCTTCATTAATGCTGTGACCCAAGGTGCAGTAAAACGAGCTGCCAATTTGCATCATCACTAAGCTGCACCATGATCATAGGGCAGAAGAGGGGGGAGACAGTGCCCATCAGTGCTTAACCGGATCACCAGAGACTAACTGATGTGGCTAGTAAGGATAGTTATTGTGGTTTATCATTATTTCATACATTAGGAAAATATTTTACCTTTGGAGGAGTGGCTGACATCCATATTTTGATTCTTGTGGACAATTTTCTTGGCTTTTAACAGAGATTTTGCAGAATAAGATTTCATAGATTCGTTAGTTTTAACAAATTTCTTGCTTTGTTTCTGTGGTTTTTTTTTACCTGTATACATAAACAGAGGATTTAAAAAAAAAAACCAATACAATGTTAACTTCATTTGCATTTACACTAAAATGATAAACACAATTAATACAAAAACAAACCTAAAATTGCACAAGTTTATAATACTTACCTCTCCTGAGTCAATCGGCGGTGAAATCTTTCTCTACAACGACAATAGAGTCTCAGCACATACTCTATTGCACATACACATACCTCTGTGAAAACGGCACAGTGGCCATATTCTAAAAAAATTTTCTTATGTGCATGTAGGAAAATCCTGAGAAATGTCGACTGTGCCATGTTTTCAGAGTTTACTGTAGGCACAATAGGCATTTGTTTCCCATACTGTTCAGAATATATAGCACTGGCAAAAAATGATGTATCCGACGAGGGACTACATAAAGTTAATTATTAAAAAAATGGTTGCATTGTGTGCGGTGGGCCCACCTGAACCCTGGGGCCTATGTGCATCACACACACTGCACCTATTATAGATATGCCAATGGTCATATCTTTTTACGCTCTACGTTGAAGTTTAATTACTTCCAACTGGGCATTATATATTACAAGTTTTTATTTGAATGCCTGCCTTTTTTTCCCTTGAACAAATTATTCTATCTATCTATCTATCTATTCATATTTATGTAAAATCAATTACCGAATGCTTTTGGTGGAGATACTGGCGCTTCCGTATCAATAGATTCTTCAATCCCCCTTACAGCGTTTAAAGACAACTTTTCAGATAACCTTTGCTCCCATGGGCACATGTCGATTTTTAAGCACGAACCTCCTCCAGTTTTCTTGGCATGAAGATGCATCATTGACATTTTTTTTTTCACCGCAATTTTGCAATCAGAATAACGTTTCTTGCAAACATATGCAGAACGAGGAACCTTTCCAACAGAGGAAACTAATTGGGCAATTTTTTTCCAAATTTTTTCTTTCCTTTCAAAACAATATTGCTGGCCACCGAGTTTCCCAAAAAGAGTTTTATAATTTGTCAGAACGCCATCAATAAGTGCCTCGTTTTCGATATATGTGAAACGTGGAGCCCTTTTTGGAGTTGCTTTCTTTTTATCCAATTCAGACTCCTCATCCTCCTGTGTAGATGGGTCATATTCAGTGGATTCATTGGAAATTTCCTCATCATTACTCGGAGTATCTGACATTTTTAACATAAAGTTAAATTTTCTAAAAATGAGAAAATATAAAATAAAAACACTGCAACAACACAGTAACAATGTTTGTAATAAAGACACAGAAAACAAAATACACATAAAAAAAACTAATAAAAAAACATTATAACATATTAAAATATGTCACAGCAGCACTTGTTGGGCTTTTCAGATGCAGGAGATTGGAGTGCAGAACCATATTCTAACTTAACAGCTGATACCGGATTCCTAAAAAACTTTTTAACATTGGTTTGCACTACAGAGGTAAATATATATAAAGATATATATATATATATATATACACACAAGTAGAGGGTACCGGCTCTCCCATAAGCCAACTGCAATTGTGCGCCGGGTGCCTGTGCAAATGAACGTATACACAAGTGGATGATGGCACGGCCCTCCAAGGCGACTTGTTAAATCATGACACAAACGGCAGAAGTTCAGCAACGTTTCAATGTAATATACATTGTCCTCAGGCCTGAAACGTTGCTGAACTTCTGCCGTTTGTGTCATGATTTAACAAGTCGCCTTGGAGGGCCGTGCCATCATCCACTTGTGTATACGTTCATTTGCACAGGCACCCGGCGCACAATTGCAGTTGGCTTATGGGAGAGCCGGTACCCTCTACTTGTGTGTGTGTATGTATATATATGTATATATATATATATATATATATATATATATATATATAAAGATGAGTCATGAATAATTGGGTGCAAACAAATTTCTAAATATTTAAATTTATTAATATGTAGAAAGT
The DNA here is from genome assembly GCF_028390025.1 of Pseudophryne corroboree. Lineage (NCBI taxonomy): Eukaryota > Metazoa > Chordata > Amphibia > Anura > Myobatrachidae > Pseudophryne > Pseudophryne corroboree. The sequence continues at coordinate 448,837,686 of NC_086451.1, forward strand.
CCACATGAACCAACACAGTATTACTATGTATGTATTACTATGCTCATGATTTTAGATGATATAAAACAGGGCCGGCTCTAGGCATGTTCGAATAGAGCCGCCGCACGGGGCGCTGCCATATTTGAAGCTGGAGCCAGCCCTGCTCTGCAGCATTGATAGGCCCTGCCGCCCGGCCGTGTGTGCGCTAAGCGCGCTGCACCGGAGTCTGACGTCAGACGCCGGCACCACGCAGCGCGCACAAGTGGCCGACCGGCCATCCGCACAGGCTCAGCAGTACTCCTCACACACTCAGCGCCGCTGGTATTGGGTGGGAGGGGCCCACATTTATGGATGGCACTGTGGGGGCATTTTTGGCACACTGGGGGCATTTATGGCACTGTGGGGGCATTTCTGTCTGTGCCTGTATAAAAAAAACAAAAAAAAACCATACACATACTTGAGAAATAAAAAACACACACACCACATACATATGGCAAAAATAATGGCTCACTGGGAACATTTCTAGGCACTGTGGGGGCATTTATCTGGCACACTGGGGGCATTTATCTGGCACACTGGGGGCATTTATCTGGCACACTGGGGGCATTTCTGGCTCTGTACCTGTATAAAAAATAAAATAAAAAATAAAAAACATACACACATATTTAAGAAAAAAAACAACACACACGCCACACACATACATATGGCAAAAATAAACAATAAAATAGATAAACAATGTGGACTAGGCAGAAGGTACAACAAGAAGCAGAAAGTCAGCTAATTTAGTAAATTTACCAGACCACCCGTCCCATAAGCTATAACAACTGGGGCGTCATTATAAAACGCTGAACCGTACTCCTGCATCCCATAACACACGTCGGCATTACGATGCTATTGGCAGCCCTGAAAGAAAAATTTAGACCAGACTCACCTGTCCGCGCAGTACTCTCCATGGAATGGCGCCAAGACCCTCGGCGTCCAGGAAAAATGACTGCGCATGTCCGGAAAAGAAGTGCATCCCGGAAACACAACAGCGCATGTCAGAAAGCTCGTGCAGCCTTGCACATGCGCAGTTCGCATTACCGGGACACCGCACCTGTATCGCAGGGAGGGTGAGTTTTCGCAATGACTGATTGCGAATCAAAAAAATGATACATGGGACGGAATTATCGGGATTTGTGCAGCGGAACAAACCCGAAAAAATATCGATAATTCAATACACTGGCCACGAATATTAGTACATCCCGCCCTCAGTGTCCTTGAGCTCAGCCTATCTGTAACTCCCCCCTCTGTGTCCCTGGGTGCCAGGGGCACTCAGACCCCTAGATACACCCCTGTCTGAGGGCATAGTTTAATCCTTACTCTCACTGACAAAACGGCATCTCCCTGAAAGCTGAGGAGATGCCAGCCCCGGCCAGTATAAATATATTTATTTCCTGAGGGAGAAGCGCGCCATTAGAAGGGAGGGACTTCTCCTCAGCGTTGCCAGTACATTCACTGGTGGCATTTTCTCTTCACAGAAGCGCGGTGTGCTGCTCCTCAACGCTGTCTCCTCAAACCGCTGTCACAAGTACCAGGTTTTTTTTTAAGGGGGACAGGGGGGGTTATTGTTATTATATAGTTAATATATATTACATTGAATAAAAAACAGGTGGTGACTTTTCCTCCTTCCAAGGACTTGAATGCGTTTTTTGAGGATTCTTGGTATAACCCAGAAAATATATTTTCTCTAACGTCCTAGTGGATGCTGGGGACTCCGTAAGGACCATGGGGAATAGACGGGCTCCGCAGGAGACTGGGCACTCTAAAGAAAGATTAGGTACTATCTGGTGTGCACTGGCTCCTCCCTCTATGCCCCTCCTCCAGACCTCAGTTAGAACCTGTGCCCGGCCAGAGCTGGATGCACCTAGTGGGCTCTCCTGAGCCTGCTAGAAAAGAAAGTATTTGTTAGGTTTTGTATTTTCAGTGAGCTTCTGCTGGCAACAGACTCACTGCTACGAGGGACTGAGGGGAGAGAAGCCAACGTACCTGCTTGCAGCTAGGTTGTGCTTCTTAGGCTACTGGACACCATTAGCTCCAGAGGGATCGAACACAAGCGCTGGTCCTCGATCGTCCGTTCCCGGAGCCACGCCGCCGTCCCCCTCGCAGAGCCAGAAGCACTGAAGTCCGGAGAAGACAGAAGACGTCGAAATCGGCGGCATGAAGACTCCGGTCTTCACATAAGGTAGCGCACAGCACCACAGCTGTGCGCCATTGCTCCCTCTGCACACCACACACTCCGGTCACTGTAGGGTGCAGGGCACTGGGGGGGACCTTTTGGCAAAATATACACATAAATACAGTCCCAGACTGTATATGTGTAAAACCCCGCCATTTTTACTCACAGAATAACGGGACAGAAGCCCGCCTATGAGGGGGCGGAGCTTCTTACTCAGCACTAACCATTTTATCTTCACAGCTCCGCTGGAAGCCGCTCCCCAGGCTCTCCCCTGCAGTATCCAGATACAACAAGGGCAAAAGAGAGGGGGGGGGGCACATAAATTTGGGCGCAAAAAGGAACATTATTGTGTTTATATCAGCAGCTACAATGTGAACACATCTGATAGTGTTATCCCTGATATATAGCACTGTGGTGTGTGCTGGCATACTCTCTCTCTGTCTCCCCAAAAGCCTTTGTGGGGTCCTGTCCTCAGTCAGAGCATTCCCTGTGTGTGTGCGGTGTGTCGGTACGTCAGTGTCGACATGTTTGATGAGGAAGGGTACGTGGAGGCGGAGCAAGTGCATTTGAATGAGGTGTCGCCGCCGACAGGCTCCGACACCTGACTGGATGGATATGTGGTGTAAAATAAAAATGTAAACTCCTTGCATAAAAGGTTGGATAAAGCTGAAGCCTTGGGACAGTCAGGGTCTCACCCAGTGCCTGATGCCACAGCTCAGAGGCCGTCGGGGGTCTCATAAGCGTCCACTATCCCAGTTAATTGACACAGATGTCGACACGGAGTCTGCCTCCAGTGTCGACTATAATAATGCAAAGTTACAGCCTGATTGGCACTAAAGTATTCAATATATGTTTATTGTAATAAGATGATTTGCATGTCACTGATGACTCATCTGTCCCTCACACACGGGTACACAGGTGTAAGGGGAAGAAAGCTGAGGTAATTTTCCCTCCTCTCTAGGGCCAGGATAAGATGGGAATCTTCCCCTAGGGTGTCACAAAACGCAGCCCTGATGTTACAGCTATTCTCAGGGATCCTGCAGATAGCGTACACATTCTGGTACAGACAGGTACCTTATCAGTAGAGATAGAGACCCTAGAATGTATATAGATATATGGATATATGTATGGGGATATATATATATGTGTATATATTTAAGATGCTGTCTTGAGAAGATATGTATATATATATATAAAACATGCCATAGAGACATGAGTATACTGGGTCCTAGTGTCAAAGCTATGTCGATCTCTGCTTGACGTGTCCTGTACAATATGCAATGGACATATGTTGCCGCCTTAAGAGGCATATGAAACACTGAGGATTGTGTGGAGAAGGGTTTGGTCTCCACGGCTATATCTGGGAAATTCTGATATTTTGCCTTATATCCCTGCACGGCCTAGAAAAGCACGACATTATTAAATGCAGCTTTTCGAATAAAGAACCAAGAAAGTCCGAGATGCGTCCTTTCTTGTCAGAGCCGGGGGCAGAAAAAACAGGAGTCCCCCTCGGCCTCTGCAAAAATAGACCGCATGTCGAGGCGGAGCTAGGCCCGGAGGGGGCACGCCTTCGGAAGTTCAGCCACAAGTGGGTTCGCTCCCTATTAGATCCCTGGGCAATAGGTGGTGGTCAAGGTTCACCTCCTTCAACAAGGAGGGGGTTATTATTATTATTATTATTAATGATCCTGTGGTAGGCCCGAAACCAGATGGTTCGGTCAGACCTATATTGAATTTAAAATCCCTGAACATAGACCTGAAAAGGTGCAAGTTCAAGATGGAATCGCTAAGAGCGGTATTGTAAGCTTGAACGGTGACTCGGGACATATAGGATGCATGATGCACAAGAAAATAAGGGATCCCTTCTGCGCTCATCAAACAACAATGAACAGTAATGCAGTAAATAATAAGTTCTCAAATGGATAAGTCTATGATTCAATTATAGTCTCTTTTGGTTCTTATATAAAGCAGAAATGCTGGATGTAGGGAGACTCAATGCGTGCCGTACTCACAAGGAGTCGTGGTATGTCCCGCGTATAAAGGTGTCTTTAGTCGCTTGGTTCTTCTTTACCTTCTCCGAGGTGGAAAGATCTTATCCTCGTAGTTGGAAAGAAGAAAAAGTGGGAAAGAAGAACAACTGATGGTGTAGTATGTTCGTGCAAGCAGGAGATCGCTGGATATAAATATGTGGTGGGATACGGGAATATCCTCAACGTGACTCTAAGGGTAGTGGTCCGTAATTTTCATCCTTTCTGTACGTGCTGATATACAAATGGAGGTGCTGGGAATGACTGGTGATTTAACGCGTACCTTACTCACGTTAAATCGGGGTTAATCTTCCATGTAAAGGTATCTTTGATCCTTCGTTGTTCGTCCTTCCTCTTATTGTCCTTCCTTCGTCCCAGAGATAATACTGGATCGGAGTTGTTTTCTCGGTGAAAAAGCAGGAGAGAACAGGTGATGGTGTAGTATGTACGTAACGACACGTGATTAAGTGACTGTTAAAGCAATAAATGACTTTTGTGCTGGGCTAATGGTCAAGTGCGTACCACACTCACATCCATACGGGGAAGGAGAAAGCGCATCAAGGTATCTTTCCTTTGGACTGGAATTGTATCATTCAGTCATTCACACCCGGACTGGACATAGGATAGATGAGGAATGGGCGTACCCGACTCACACTCAAAGGTGTTATGGTCTGCACATAAGGGTATCTTTGGGATGGTCCTATACGTCGTGGCTCTCCAATTCTCACGTGGATGGCGG